>NC_135315.1:14536861-14613632 GCF_048772815.1 Callospermophilus lateralis
AGGACAGTTTTTATATCTGGTTTACACTGCTGATTTGTATTTAAACATGGTGCTGTAGCAGTGATGGATATATGCGACAACACGCCAAAAAAAGATTAATTTGCAGCTAAGAAGTGGCTATTCTCAAAGGCTGGTGACTTCTGAGCCCACACTGTACTCTACCATCTCCCAAGCCAAGCACAGCTGATCAGAATATACTACTCTGGAACATATGCAAGAGGGGCCTCCTTGTGGCTAAAGAGCTGTCAGTATCCAAGAAGAATCTCAGGACCATCTCCAACACCTAAGTGGCTGAGGCGCCTGGAATTTGCCATCCTTCTGCCTCAGCCTCCTGAGCTGTTGGTATTACAGGTGTGCCCACTGTGCCCAGTGCCCACTCGTTCTCCCCCCTCCTTCCACTGTTAGGGTTTATTATTTATTTACATTTTTTTATTTGTCCTTTTAGGTATGCATGACAGTAGAGTATATTTTGACATACATACATGGAGTATAACTTATTCTGATTAGGATTCCATTCTTGTGGTTATACATGATGTGGAGTTACACTGGTCATGTATTCGTATATGAACATATGAAGGTTAAGTCTGATTCATTCTACTGTCTTTCCTATTCTCATCTTTCCTACCTTCCCTTCATTCCCCATGTCTAATCCTGAACTTCTTTTCTTCCCTTACCCCCCTTATTGTTTGTTGATATTTGTATATCAGAACATTCAACCTTTGGTTTCTTGGGATTAGCTTATTTCACTTTGGATTATATTCTCCAGATCCATCTATTTACCAGCAGATGCCATAAAGTCATTCTTTTTTATGGTGGAGTAATATTCCATTGTGTATATACACCACATTTTCTTTATCATTCATCTGTTGAAGAGTACCTGGGTTGGTTCCATAGCATAGCCATTGTGAATTGAGCTGCTGTAAACATTGATGTGGCTGCATCACTGTTGTAGCCTCATTTTAAGTCCATTGGGTGTATGCCAAGAGTGGGATAACTGGATCAAATGGTGGTTCCATTCCAGGTTTTCTGAGGAATCTCCACACTGCTTTCCAGAGTGGTTGCACCAATTTGCAGGCCCAACCAGCACCGGATGAGTGAACCTTTTTTCCCACATCCTCATTAACATTTATCATTACTTGCTTCACAGTAAAGGAAACAAAGAGAGAGCCTATAGAATGGGAGAAAATCTTTGTCACCTGCACCTCAGATAGAGTATTAATCTCCAGAATATATAAAAAACTCACAAAACATAACACCAAAAAAAAAAAAAAAAAACCAAACCCATTCAATAAATGGGCAGAGGAACTGAACAGCCAATTCACAGAAGAAATATAATCAGGGCTGGGGATGTGGCTCAAGCGGTAGCGCGCTTGTCTGGCATGCGTGTGGCCCGGGTTCGATCCTCAGCACCACATACAAACAAAGATGTTGTGTCTGCCGATAACTAAAAAAATAAATATTTTAAAAAAATATTAAAAAAAAAGAAATATAATCAGTCAACAGATATATGAAAAAGGTTCAATATCTCTGTTAAGGAAATGCGCATTAAAACTGCACTGAGATTCCATCTCACTATAGTCAGAATGACAATTATCAAGAATACACGTAATGATAAATGTCTACCTGTTTGTTCTTAATGTGTGGGGAGGTCACGGTCAATGTGAAGAAGCACAGGAGAGCTGAGTGTGGTGGTACATTCCTGGAATCCCAGCAGTTCGCGAGGCTGAGGCAGGAGGATCACAGGTTCTAGGCCAGTCTCACCAACTTAATGAGGCCCTAAGCAAGTTAATGAGACCCTGTCTCAAAAAAAATAAAAAGGGTTGGGGATGTGACTCAGTAGTAAGCAACCCCAGGTTCAATCCCCAGTCCCCCACCCCCATTTAATGTATGGCTTTTATAAATATAGCTATTTCCCCCTCTCCTCCCACAAAAAACAGCCTGGGAGAAAGGTTGCCTTGGGCATCCAGCTCAAGTGAGGAGTGATTGCCTGGAAGCAAGGCAGCCACTGGAGCCTTAGGAGAAGCTAATGGGACTTAGAACCTGGCATGCTGGGTCAGGTAGCAAAACGCAGGGCCACCATAGTGACAGCCCTGGTATGATAAATCTCTGGAGTTCTTTTTTGGATGACTGACTAGATGTCCTGAGCTGGAGACCCTTGGAAAGAATGGGTTGGGCCTGGGAGAATGAGGCATTTAGAGTCAGCATATTGTACTCAGGATGTTTGCCACACATTTTTAATTGGATTGGATGGTTCCTCTTCAAAAATGTACTTGTCACTTGGCCAGGAGTAAATTTCATTCAGTGCCTCTGTACACCAACCTTTCTATGTTTGTAACAAAAAACTTCCTGAAGATTTCGTAAGGTTCTTGGATTTATGTTTGAGGTGTGACTCAGATGCAGTTTTGAATTATATTCATGAACAGGTTCTTTATCTTAGACTTATAAATCAACAGCAGAATATAGCAATAGGCTATCAGTTTCCAGAATGATAATCTGTTTCTGTTTTTAAAATATGGCCTAGAACATTCACTAGAATTATTTTCACACCATTGCAGAGACTAGTAGAAATGAATTTTAGAGAGCCATTTTATTTTCTTTAGATCAGTTAGATATTTATTACAAGAAGCACAGATTTTTCACAGTAATTAGGTTCAATGGATATAGGCTTTGGTTTTGATATATAGAAGAGTAATTTTGTAGGGAGGACATTTGAGAAGAAATTCTAGCTTGTAAATTTAATCTCAATTTTATGAAGTTTTTCTTCTTTTTCTTCTTCTTCTTTTCTTCTTCTTCTTCTTCTTCTTCTTCTTCTTCTTCTTCTTCTTCTTCTTCTTCTTCTTCTTCTTTTTTTAAATAAACTAGAGTGAACAAATTGTTAGGAGAAAATAGCCTCATTATGTACAGCCAAGATAGACTTGGTTGCTTTCTGTTGGTATCTTATAACCTTCAGTATAAGTAAAAGAAATATAAAATTACTTCTTTCTTTTGTATACTTAAGTGAAAATGTTCTGCCTTCATAATGAGTCACATGAGTTTTTTTAAAATACCTTTATTTATTTATTTGTATGTGGTGCTGAGGATCAAACCCAGTGCCTCACACATGCCAGGCAAGCGCTCTTCACTGAGCTACAACCCCAGCCCTCACTTGAGTTTTTAATGTATGGCTTTTATAAACATAGCTATTTCCTAGTGTACCTTTTTGCTATCAGGGAAGATGGCTTCAGTGCAGGTGGCCCTCACTTACAAGCAAGTAGGTATCTCATGATGGTCCCCTCTCCCCCCATTTTTCCAATTTCCATCCAACTCATAAACTTATGATGTGGCTAAACTGTTATTCTGGTTCATCTATGTATGAGAACAGTTTATAGCATCTCAAAAACGTATCCTGAATTCTGAGTTTGTATTCCAGGACCATCTTTAGTTTTGTTCCATGTGTCATCTACCATCTTTAGTTTTGTTCCATGTGTCATCTATGGAGTGAGGAAAGAGATTGTGGGTCTAAGATTTTTCAAATCATACTTTTTTGGAAGAAAAAGATATTAACTATGGAAAAAATGCTAGATGCCTTTTCACCCCCAAGTTTATGTTTAATATATAAAGAAGGAACAAAATGCCTTAAAGACTATTCTTATTGAATAGTAATTAATCTTTAGAAAGAGGCTTGCCATTGACCTGACACTGTGGTACACGACTGTTATCCCAGTTATTTGGAGGCTGAAGCAGGGGGATTGTAAGTTCAAGGCCAGTCTGGGCACCTTGATTTGAGAACTTGTCTCTAAAAAAGGGCTGAGGATGTAAACTCAGTGGCAGAGTGCCTCTGGGTTTAATTCCCAGTACTGCCAATAAAAAAAAAAGGAGAGTATATATAAGTATATATAAGACGAGTATGTAAACAAGATGGCCCCAGGTGTGTGTTTTTGTGTTGGCGCCCACACCACTATTATTACTCATTGTGTTATTCTGATGCTTCTTTCTTTCAGTGGTGTTCAAATGAGTTCCGACAAGACTCTATCAGTAAGAAAATATTAAAAGTTTATTTTATTTTTGTTTTTTCTGGCTAAGAAATGAAATAAGCCTTGTGATATTTAACGTACAGATGATTATATATTGACCTTTGTCCAAAAGCTTTGGAAATTATTAATAAGACTATTTGAAATAATGAATTTACATCTGTTGTCATTAACAGTGAGCCTCACCCTTAGCATATATATATTGTACCTTAAGATGTCAGTTAAAAGCTGGGTGTGGTGGCGCACACCTGTAATCCCAGCAGCTTAGAAGACTGAGGCAGGAAGATTGTAAGTGAGCCTCAGCAACTCAGTGAGACCTTGTCTCAAAATAAAATACAAAAAAAAAAAAAAAAAAAAGGCTGGGGATGTGGCTCATTGGTTAAGCACCCTTGGGTTCAATCCCCAGTTTTTTTAAAAAAAAGAAGTCAGTTAAAGATAGTTTGAAAGTATCATAATGGAAAAACTAAAAATTAGCAAAATGTCTGATTACTTCATCTTTTACTCTCTATTTTCATTTTATAAAAGTTGTACTAAGGGCTGCAGTTGTGGCTCAGTGGTATAGCGCTTGCGTAGCATGTGTGAGGTACTAGGTTAGATCCTCAGCACCACATAAAAATGAATGAATAAATAAAATAAAGGTATAAAAATGTATTAACATTAAATTTTTTTAAAGCTGTATTAAAACATGATTTTAAGTAAAGGTACATATTGTTGGTACATATTAACAAATTTATTTGATGAGATGTGTGATCTGGAAAGATTGGAGACTGCTATTTTATTTGCTTACTGATCTATTCTAATTTCAACACTTACTACTATGATTATCATGTATTAACATAAATAAGACTTTGGTTATTTCGGTGGTTCATCTGAGATTACTTTCTTTGGCCACATAATTAACTGCCTTTTATTTCCTACTTTGTTGCAGTCTGTTAATGCATTAGAATTAAAACTCACCTGACTTTGAGAGGTGCCCCCTGGAGGATAGGGAGAGCTGGGATAAAGGCCCTTTTCCCAGAGCCTGTGGCTTTAGCCCTGACACTTATGATTTTAGTGACACGTTTGTAAAGGTGACCTTGAAATAGGCAGTTGGAAGATGTGAATGGCATTGAAGCTGGCACTTTCTTCCCTTAATTATTTTTTGCTTTTAATATTCTCTGTTATATTTTTGAGTAGCAGATAGCCATCATTCCTTGTATGAATTCTATATATCTGCAGGTTGCTTGTCTTTCATAGATAAAGTTAAATTTGTATCTAAGATTCTATAATGATTATTAGGTTGTTTCTTACCTAATCTCAAACTCCATAGTCTGTGATGTTATGTTTTGTTGCTGTTGTTGTTTGTTTGTGGGACAAGGTAAAGCCCAGAGGCACTTTACCACTGAACCACATCCCTAGCCCTCTTTATTTTTTATTTTGAGACAAAGTCTCCCTAAGTTGCTTGAGACCTCATTAAGTTTCTGAGGCTGGCCTTGAACTGAACCTGCCTCAGCCTCTCGAATCACTGGGATCACAGACATGCATCACCACACTTGGCTCTGATGCTGTTTTTAACTGGTAATTCTAGTGCTCAAGCATTAATAGGAAGTAAGCCTGGTAAAGAGGAACTCCTGCTTTTGTTTTAGTTTGGGGAACAAAAGAATAATCACCTTTTCGTGTGCTTCAGAGGTGGTTCTTAGTAGCAGTGGTCTCAATTTAGGATTTGCTTCTTCCCTGGTAGACTCAAAGAAGGAATTAACCAGGATCTGGGTGATGGGCAGGTGCATAGGCCAGTGCAGCCATAGTTGAAAACACACTGTGTAGTGGTGTCAGCTCAGGCTCCCTGTGCACTGTAGGCAGAGGAATTCCCATCGCTTCCTTAGGCCAGAGGGCTGGCACTTTTCTCAGCTCAGCATTAATCTGCATAAGAGAGCATTGGCCTTGAACTCCTCTTTGGCACCATAAACTCAAAGTGAGCACAATAGTAGTTCTTCCAGACTTTATTATTTTGCAAAAGGTTAATTGTAGCTTTTAATCTCTCCAAGTATTAAAAGGGCCCCTTTATAGATTGTGGTTTGTACTTTCGGCCAAACTTGGCATCTAAATCCAGTAGGGAATTGAAGAGAAACCCTTGACCTTTTACAAACACCATCACAGGACCAGTCTGTGGGCCAGACTGCTTCGGCCTGCTGACTGGGTCATTGTCCCCAGTGGCAGGCACTGTCTCCATTTTAATAATCTCAGCTTCAGAAAGAAATGAGTCTCATCTGGGATGTTTTAGTGTGGGTTGAGGGCATTTCATTTTTGTTTTTGTTTTTTCCAGTTGAGCTCTTGAAACAGAATGGGGTCCTAGTTGTCTACCACATCTGTTTATGTCCATTCCAGTGCTTCATACCAAAATAAAGTCACAGAAACACCTCACTTGGTGAGAATTTTAGAACAGGTGAGCAGTGGACAGTGGGCACTGTGTGGGGAGCGGAGTAAAGGCCATGGGGCTGCCGTCTGCCCTCAAGACTGGATATTTGACTGCTGAAGTCTAGAAATTCCACGTGCAGCTTAATCCAGGGAGTTATTCAAGTCCCAGGAAAAAACTTGGCTGGTTGATGGTATGAAAAGATGATTAGGTTTGGAATAGGAAATCGCTTTCTGCAAGGGAAGCCTGGGTCAGATGACTAGGGGGGGCACCTTAGGGACAGAATCCAGGAGGGCTAGAGGAAAGTCATACTGGCCAGCCTCTTGTCCTGAGACTCCAAAGACTAATCTGCACTCTGACTACCTGTCTGGTGTGGGTCAGGTTAAGTAGCCCCTGTGATTCTCTCAGGGTTTCCTGTCAACATTTGTAATGTTCTGGAAAAAGCCTTGGGTAGGAGGCTGTAACCCCTCTCTTCTCCAGATAAGAAAGAACTGATTTAAATTTTGTTCTGAAAAGCTTCAACCCTTACTCAAGATTCTTTCATGCTCTGTACAACTTTGTGCAGTTTTACCTTGGTATTTCTCTTTGAGAACAGTGATAAGTCTTCTCCTTTCAAGTTACTGCCTGGTGTGTTCCTTTGTGTGTCTCCAGTTACGCAGCCTGCTCTCCAAATACAGGCTGCAGGGGCACGCCAGCCTGTCCTGCTTACCTGTGATTGCCAGGGATTTCACGTACTCCTCATACCCACCCTCTGAATTTCGCTTCATTCATGTGGTCAATCAGTAAACGTTTGTTACTACACGGGTTGATAAACTGATCCCTGTTCTGTGGAGTTTGTAACTCAGTTCACTAAACCAGGCAGTTAACAGGTACAGTGACAGGAGCAGAGTAACAGAGAAGGTAGCTTTCTGGGAGTAGTACTGCCTTTTTCTTGACCTGAGGGGTGCCTGGGCACTAGCATACTGTGAGCTGGGGTAGGGGTCGGTGTTATACATGGATCCCAGGTAGGAGCCCACGACTCAGAGTTAGGGAGACTTGGTTCAAGTCCCAGATGTGCCACTCTCTAGACCTTGGGAATCACATCCCTTCCCCTCTTACCACTTTCCTCACTTGTGAAATTGTAAGGAATTAGCAGAAGAAATAATGCACCTGAGATACCTGGAGATACAGTGTGTGCTTCAATGCCAGCTACTATAAAGTGCTAAATATTAGCACTTTAAAAAGCATAGACTTAAAATTTGTTCAAATTTGGTGTTTAAATTATTCCTCAAAAAGTACTGTCAATATGCAGAAAAATGATTGTGGCTTAGGCATAGAATAAGGTAGGGATGAGGGAGGCATACAGTAAGCCATGCTGGACCCTTTTACGAGGGATGAAACTGGGGGTCCAAGGGCTAAGCTTCACCCAACCTGTTGGCAAGTGGTGAAAGCAGGACTGGGACCCAAGATGCTTTGCAGTTGGTGTCAGTACCTGTGTTTTGATCAACAGTTTTTTATGTCATCAAATAGGAGCAGGATAGGGTCTCACTTAAACTAAAACATGATTATTCACAACTGAATGTGCAACTGAAATCTTGATTCATGGGTGGCTGTGTGTGTGTATGTGTGTGTGTGTGTGTGTGAATGATTGAGTTTAGCCTTTAGTAGATCTTTAGCAAAAAGAAAGAAGCGTGGTAGTTCACAGCAGCTGGGGAATCTGAGTAGATAGGTAGGAAGAGGAGGGCCAGCCAAGCTCCTCCTAGAAGAAGGAAGCACCTGGGGACTCTCCCAAGGGCAGGATTCTCCTAGGCCTGCCTCTGGCTTCTCATCTCTGTCACCCTGGTGCTCCAGGGTTTTGTGATTTCAGACTATGTAGGTAGGGGGCCCAAACACTGTTCTCTCCTTCATATTCCTCTGAGTCAGGTTATTCTAGAATTTCTGGAATTGGGTGAGGGGTAGAAGGTGACCTGTATCTGTCAGAGTTGTCAGCAAAGAAAGGTAACTGCTTACTTATCTCAGAGTGCCCTGGAGAGGACACACGCTGGCAGGGCCAGCTCTCCAGGCTCAGGGGTGGAGCACCCAACCTTCTGGCCAAAAACCAGATCCCCAAAGCACTGTGGGAAAAGGTTGCCCTTATTAAACCAGATACTTGGATTTTTTTTTTTTTTAACTAGGATTTTCTTAAGGACAGTAATTGACCCAAAACTTGTTATGGCAGAATAATGGCTCATCGCCTGAGTGTGTCTGTCCTGTAAAAAGATGAGCTGGTGCTGCTTATGTCCCAATGCATGTATCTGTGTGTCTTGCTTTCTAAATCTGAAAATCTAAGGAATAAACTAAAAACTTGACCTCAGTTTGTCCGTAAATTGAGAATTTTTATAATATTTATTTTTTAGTTGTAGTTCGACATAATACCTTTTTTTTAAATTTTAATATTTATTTTTTAGTTCTTGGCGGACACAACATCTTTGTTTGTATGTGGTGCTGAGGATTGAACCCGGGCCGCACGCATGCCAGGCGAGCGCGCTACCGCTTGAGCCACATCCCCAGCCCAATACCTTTATTTTTATTTATTTATTTGTTTTATATGGTGCTGAGGATCAAACCCAGGGCCTCACATGTGCTAGGCGAATGCTCTACTGCTGAGCCACAACCCCAGCCCCAAATTGAGTATTTTTTAAAAAATATTTTTTTAGTTGTTGATAAACCTTTATTTATATGAAGTGCTGAGAATCGAACCCAGTGCCTCACAGATGCCAGGCAAGTGCACTACCACTGAGCCACAGCCCCAGCCCAAATTGAGTATTTTTTAATGTTACTATAGAATTTTAATGTTAGAACTCTAAGAGTTTAAAAGCTTAAGTTTTTTTTAAACCTAGATTTTAAAAAAATTCTTATTCCTATGTTTTTAATATGGCAGGTAGTTTTGTTTGTTTTTAAAGGGTTTTGAATCTCTACAACAGACGTTTCATCTGGAAATGAGATGACATTCTGTAATTTAATTATTCAAAACACCTGGTAAAACAACATGAAACTGCCATTACTGAGTTTGAGGCCTCTTGTGATAAAGACTATGTGTATTGGAAGCATTAGAAAGAAGTTAGAGAAAGGGATTGGGGCTTTAGCTCATTTGGTGGGGTTCTTGCCTCGCATGCCCAAAGCCCTGGGTTCAATCCTCAGTACCGCCAAAATAAAAAAAGTTGGAGGATTTTGCTGGTTCTGCTGTGCCAGTTGTCTAAGGGCCCTCTACTATCTCATACAGAAACCTCCCACCACATGTGGCCATAGTGCCCTTTAAGAGTAGTTAGCTGGAACCAGATGTGCTGGAGGTGTAAAGTGCACACTGGGTTTTGAAGGCTTAGTTACAGTAAAACAAAGAATGTAAAATATCATCCATTTTTTTATATTGATTACATGGTGAAATAATATTTTGGATATATTGGGTTGAATCGAACACATGGTTAAAATGAATTTGACCTGCTTATTTTTTCATTTTTAATAAGACTATCAGGCAATTTTAAATAACACATTTTCATGCCTCACATTAATGGCTCACATTATATTCTCATTGACCAGTACCTTCCTGGGTAATTCTGCATTTTCTGACTTAGCCAGGAAAGACAAAATGAAAACAATTGGAGAGAAACCACCTTTTATTCCTAAGTTGCTCTTATTCATAAATCAGATAATTAACCAGTCTAATCTCAGGAATTTCAAAAGGCAGAATCTTCCACAGCTTACATTACTCTGAATCGGTCTTTATCTGAGAATCACATCACAATATAATGACTGTTTTTTTTCCCCCCTCCTTCTTCTTCAACCCCTCCAGTCTAGTGGATGGTAGCTATAATTTTAGGGATTTTGTTCAAAATGCCAGTACTTTGTTCATTCCATTGGCTCTTTTCCTTATCTTTGTTCATTCCATTGGTTCTTTTCCATATCTTTGTAATATTATGTTACTGGAAATTAATGAAAAATATTTTATCTGGCAATATTGTTGCAGTAATGCTTGTCCTATATCAAATTATGATGATTTTAATTCAAAATAGACATTAAATAAATGCTGAGCACCTCAGCAAAGGTGTTCTGGTGGAACATAAAACTATTACACGCACTTCGTACCTCAGGTTGCCTCTACTATAACCAGGCCATGCACACTCAACACACAGTGACTCAAGAATAAACCAGAAGGGACTCTTTTCAAATGGCTAGCAAGCTGCTGTTTAGTCCAGTCGTCATTCCCTGACCCTGAGAGGTTCTCAGGCATCCTCTCCTCCTTCCCTTGCTGCATGGATTCTTTGGGGATTTAGTTGCTCTGCAAATGGATAGTCTGGTCTTGGGTATAGGGACCTGAGGCAGCCCAGAAAAATCAGATCTGCTTCAAAGCTCTTTATTAAATTGGCTTTATAACTTTAGCCCTAGGAAACCTTTATGTAAGACAGTATTTTCTGTGTAAAGAGGTGTTTAGTCAAAATAGTTGTGTTTAAGAGGATGAATACATTTGGAGAAAATTCCACCCAAGAGCAGAATGATATTTTTTTCAAGTGCGCACAGACCTGTCACCAAAATAGACCATCTCTGGGACATAAAGTAAACCTTAACAAAATTTAAAAATTGATATTATATAGAGGATGTTCTCTGACCCTATGGTAATTAGGGTAGAAATCAATAACAGAAAGATAACTGGAAATTTCTCATATTGGAAATTAAACAACTTACCTCTAAATGGCTTGTGGGTCCAAAGATAGAGTCCAAAAGGAAATTAGAAGATATTTTCAATTAAATGAAATTTCAGCTTAAGCATTGCTTAGAAGGAGATTAATAACATTAAAAGTTTCTATTAGAAAAGAAGAAGCATTTAACAAAAGCACGAATTCATGGTTTAAAACCTTTCTATAGCTGGGCACGGTGGCACACAGCCTCAGCAATGGTGAGATGCTAAGCAACTCAGTGAGACCCTGTCTCTAAATACAATAAAAAATAGGGTTGGGGATGTGGCTCAGTGATTGCCTCTGAGTTCAATCCCTGGTACAAAAACAAACAAACAAAAAAACACCTTTCTACAAAGAAAACCTGAGGCCAGGATGGCTTCATTGGCATAATCTAACAAACCCTTAAGGAAGAAGTAATATTAATTCGATACAAACTCTTCTGGAAAATAGAGAAGAGGGAACACTTCCTAGTTCATTTAATGAGGCTTACTACTGTGGATCCCAAAAGAGGTTCTTCCCCACAGACTCTACAGACATTGAAAGGGTCAGAGGGAAGTACTACAAACAACACAAACTATCAGAGTTTACTCCAGAAGGAATATGTAGCCTGAATAGCCCGTTAGGAATTCAAGAAATTGGTTTAAAATCCTTCTACAAAGAAAACTCTAGGCCAGATGACTTCATTGGCAAATTCTACCAAATCTTTAAGGAAGAAATAATAATTCTTCACACGCTCTTCCAGAAAATACCAAAAGATATTACATGAAAATAATAGATCACTTACCTTCATGATCTTAAAGGACAAATGAACAAAATATCAACAAGTCAAACCCAGCAGTGTATCCAGCAACACCAGGGCTGGGTGTTGCTCGGTAGTAGAGCACTTGCACAGCATGGGCAAGGCCCCGCTTAAAGCCTCAGCACTGTTTACAAAAGAAGAAGAATCATAATGTTATACTGGTAACCTGACTTCTCAGAATAAAAAGCCTTAATTTTGTACTGTTCCTGATTTCTATCATGTCAAAATTCCTACCCCAGTCAGGTACAGGCTACCTGAAGTCACTGAGCATGAAGTCGGGAAGTATCTAGGGTCAGCTCTCATGACTTCTTCACATCGTGACCAATGCATGACTAGTCCTGAAAATGTAAGACTGAGACAGCATTTGGAAGTCAGTGGAGGGCTGGGGTTGTGACTTGGTGGCAGAGCACTTGCCTAGCACATGTGAGGCACTGGGTTCCATCCTCAGCACCACAAAAATAAACAAGCAAACAAAAAGAGCTGGGGATGTACCTTGGAGGTAACACACCCTGTGGTTCAATCCCCAGGACCAAAAAAAGGTCCAGCTGGGTGAGAGGGTGGGATTACTAATCCCAAAGGAGGTCTGGCAGAGAAACTTTTTTTCAGTTACATGAACAAAACTTTTTAGTTTCCAGATTTGCTTGTCAACTTAAAAAAAAGAAAAGAAAAAAACCTTTTATTTAGATAATGGGCATTGCTATTCTTCCCCCAGATCAATTTTTTGGATTATCAAAACCATACCAAATTACTCCTAAGCACCAGTTAGCCTTCCAGCTAGCAGTGTCTTAGCAATGTCTAGTCTAAATTGACACCTGCATCATAAGTCAAGCTTGGTTTCAGTGAGCTGAGTACCACAGTATTCATAATGTTCACACAGAACCCAATGAGTGTTTGCTCTGCTTTACTAATGCAAGTTTTTCTCCACCAGGGATGGATGAATGAGATTTGCAACTATGATCCAGAAACTTACCATGCAACTCTGACACATTCTGTCTTTGTTCGACTTGAGGGTGGAACCTTAAGACTTTCAAAGCCAAATAAAAACATATCTAGGAGGGCGAGCTACAATGAAACAAAGCCAGAGGTCACCTACATCAGCCAGAAAATCTTCGACCTCTCGGACAGCAAGGTAAGCCCAAGTGATTTGGGAAGTAGAGTTCAACTGAATGAATAGCATCTGGAATCATGATTGCTTTACTGTATTTTTCCCCTAAAAAGGTTTTATTTTTGTTTTTGTTGTTTAAGGACTAGTCTACTTTATGACAGTACCTCTCAAATTTTAATGCATATATAAATCACCTTGGGCATCTTTGAAAATACAGATTCTGATTCAGCAACTTTGGGCGGGGCCTGAGAGTTTGCAGTTTTATGAGCTCCCAGGTGATACTCATGCTGCAGGTCCATGGACCACACCTTGAGAAGCAAGGACATCCTGCACTCAGAATTCTGACTTGAAAAGCTAATTTTTGGGTTGGCTTTAGCTCAAGCGGTTACTTCCTCAAGCCAGGCTTTCTAGCTGAAAAGCTAATTTTTAGCTGAGCATCATGGTGCATACCTGTAATCCCAGCTGTTCAAGAGGCTGAGGCAGGAGGTTTGGGAGTTCAAGGCCAGCCTAGGCAATTTAGGAAGACCCTGTCTCAAAATAAAATGCCAAAGGCTTAGGATGTAGCATAGTAGTAGAGTGCTTGCTGGCTGGCATTCGAGAACCTGGGTTTGATCCCCAGAGCTTTAAAAAATAATAATAATTCAGTCAAGTAAAAACCTCTGTGTGGTAGTACAAGGGTACTAGCAGTGAATGAAAGTTCTGTAGAATGTGCACATTGTGCATTGTGGATGGGAAAAATAACTATATTTTGATAAAGTATATTCTGCTGTGAGAAATGTAAATTGTTATTCCGGAAGCCATATTTTCTATTCTTATAACTCATCTGAATGATCTTTAAGTTTCCCCAAAGTGATAAAAGTACTGAATGTGGTTTTTATATGTTTATTCTTGAATTGATACACAACATTGACTTGAGCTTCTCATATAGATTGATTTATTTTTTTTTCCCAACTTAGATTTCACACGTGGTTATTAAAGTTGATTGATATCCAAACTTGGTTGATGATAACCAGCTTAACATTATTTACTTCTGCTGCCTGAAAATTGTAGATATTTGTGCCTCTTGAGGAGTAACAAGTTATTTCTAAAAATTTATTCCAGTTTCTATAGTCATGTTTTAGACAGGTAGTTAAAAATATCTCACATTCATTTTAGTCAAAAATTCTACAAGTCTTGCATTTTTTTGCTGTGTATGATATTAATGCATAGCGTAGCCACTCTTTAGTATATAAATCATCATTTCCCTTTCTCTCTAGATTTATCTTGTACCTAAAAGTTTGGCTCGCAAACGAATCTGGAATAAAAAGTACCCCATTTGTATTGAGCTTGGTCGGCAAGATGACTTTATGTCTAAGACTCACACAGATAAGGAAACTTCCGAAGAGAAACCACCAGCTGAGAGAGAAGACCCTAAGGGAAGTGAGGACATTAAGAAGCCACCCCACCCTCAAGAGGGAACAAAATCTGGCCAGCGAGATCAGATACTATATCTGTTTGGAAGAACTGGCCGAGAAAAAGAGGAGTGGTTTAGGAGATTTATTGTGGCATCTAAGCTGAAGTCCGACCTCAAGAAGCCATCCGGTGTCTCTGGAAATAAACAAGGTAATGCATTTGTGCTAAGTGCACTTGCAATTTTAAAGGGCCTATAGGGAGGTTGGGAAAGATTACCCAGGCAGGAAGGAACAAGCCTAGCCTGAATTGATTACTCTTTGCCACCTAAAATGTGTCCTCAAGACTCATGTGCCTTTTAAACTGATCACTGCAACCCTTTGGGCCTAGTTGTTTCACCAGCAATAGGTCTCTTTGCAGATGTATGTGGTTAGCCTTTGGTAGGTATCAGGGATTTTATTTCTTATGTACATATTGGTATGTTCTGAGAGAATCAGCAATAGGAAACACTAGTTATAAGAAAGCAGATGAGGGGCTGGGGTTGTGGCTCAGTGGTAGAGCACTAACCTAGCATGTGTGAGGCCCTGGGTTCCATCCTCAGCACCACAAAAATTATAAAGGTATTGTGTCCAACTACAACTAAAAAATAAATATTAGAAAAAGAAAGCAAGCAGGTGACGAATGGGAGTGTAGCTTAGTAGAAGAGCATGCACTTTGCATGCATAAAGCCCTGGTTTTCATTCCCCAGCACACAACACACAAAACAAAACAAAAAACCAGGTAAGCCTAGCTGGTGCTCTTAAACTCCTAATCCTCATCCTGTGCTCCAAGCCTATGATCACCATAGAAACACAGAATCTGTGGCACCTGCTGGTCATTCAAACGGGTAACTACAATACAAACTACCTCTCTGTTAAGCTCTGGCTGGGCCGGATGCTGCAGGAGGCAAAACCAGCCAACAGCAGCGTGTTCGTCTGTCCTTGCTCATTAGATAGACTAAACTGGTTTGTATGAGTCTGATGTTTTCAAAGTACTCTGCTAACATGAACATGGTACAATCAGTAATTGTGGGATATTAGAAAGAACAAGACCAGAGCTTTCTTAGTTGGAGTAGGGCTAGGTTGGAGCCACTCTGAGACTTACCCTGACAAGGATTTGTGTTGATCGGGGAATATGCGGCTCATGTGGGTCTCAAACATGGCTTCACATTGCTTTGCTTTCTGGGAGCCTACCTTGGCCCTTACCCAGCACATTTGCTTTAACACTAGCTTCTACCCAGACCCAGAGGAGCTAAGATCCCAAAAGTCTCTTGGAAATACCTTTAGCAAGGTGAATAAGGAGATAACTGGATGTACTCGTTTTCTAGGTTTGCTGGGACAAAATACCACAAACTGGGTGGCTTAGAACTATAAAATTTATTTTTTCACAGTACTAGAAGCTAAAAGTTCAAAATCGAGGTGTTACCAGTGCTGTGCCATCTCTGAGACTACACAGAATCCTTTCTTGCTTCTTTCTTGCATTTGTTGGTAGCTGTCCATCCCTGGCTTGCAGCTGCATCCTTCCAAACCCCTCTTCTGTCATCACATAGTGTTTCTTTCCTCCTCAATAAGGACACCAGTCATATTGGATAAAAAGTCCATCTCCCTCTAGTATAACTTCATTATAACAAATTCTGTCTGCAATGACCCTATTTCCAAATAAGGTCATGTTCTGAGGTAGAGGTTAGGATACACCAACATATCTTTTGGGGGATGCAGTTGAACCCATAACACTGAATAAAAGAAGACCGAAGTGGGTGAGAGTCCTCAGCATCAGCCCTACTCAGCTCTCCTGATGGGTCTGACCAAGTAGCCACCAGCCCATGTTGCTTTTAAGCCCTTGAAATGTGGCCAGTCCAAACTGAGATGTTCTCTGAGTGTAAGATGTACATTGGATCTCAATGTTTTAGTCCAAAGCATAATGTGAAATGCTTCATTAAAATATTTTTATACTGGTGACTTGTTGAAACGAAAGAATTTTAAATGTATTTACTCAAATAAAATATATTCAAATTGATTTTCTTTGCTTATTTTTACCTTTTTAATGTGGTACCAGAAAGTTTAAAATTGTATATGTGGTTCACATTTGTGGCTCACATCGTGTTTCTGATGGGAATGTCAGGGTCCACTGGCCTAAGCACTGAATCTAGAATCAGGTAGCTCCCAGGGATGTGTGAGACCCCCCCAGAAATACTGCCCTAGGTGCTCAGGGGTCATCCAGAGCAGCCTCCAAAGCAGCATGTTATTTATAGTTTTAGCTAAAGCGTTTGATTATTTCCAATAAATTTGTATTTTTGGAAATTCTGCTGTTCCCAGACTTCCACTCAGTACAACAAACCTAATGGCAAGAGTCAGAGATGTGGGAAAGCCCTTGGTGCTCTCATTTACACTAAAATCAAGCAAGGCCACATTCTCACACCACTAAAAATACATATACTAGTCTGGGTGGTCTTTAAAAGCTATGAATTAGGATATTTGTGATAAATTTAAGTCACCCAAGGTGTGATGAGGCTGGGGCAAAGGTAAATTGGTGAGGCCTGTGCTGTTCTTCAAAGCTGCCTCTGAATCAGTGACTACACATAGATGACTTGTCAGCTGTGATGGTGTGGCTGGTGATGATCGTCCAAGGCCAGGAGCCTCTGTCTATACCAAGATGACAGAAGTAGTTCTGCTGCCTGACCCAGCCCTGTCTTCTTCCTCAGGGCTGCTGTCACTAAAGTCATAGGTTTGTCTAGCAACTTGGTCTTGGATCTTGATACAGATACAGACACAGGAGGCCCAGGGCAGGGCTGAGATCCACATGCCTCAGGGCAGGAAATGGCTCCTGGAGGAGCAAGAGTAGGGTCACCTGGCACAATCCCGTGTTATCAGGGACCATCATCCATCAGATCCTTCAAGCAGTGACGACTCCTATGGCTCAGTGGTTAAGTTCCCCTGGGTACAATCCACAGTACCAAAAAAATAAAAATAATGTTGCTGAGCACAGTGGTGCACAACTATAATACCAGATACTGGAAAGGCTGAGGCAGGAGGATTGCAAATTTGAGACCAGCCTGAGAACTTAGCAAGACCATGCCTCAAAATAAAAGAAGTGTTGAGGATGTAGCTCAGTGGTAGAGTACCCCTGAGTTCAAAACCCAGTACTGCAAACACAAAAGTTAATTGTTAAGATGATGAGAGGATAATAAAGGATTATTAAAAATTTAAGTCAAGGTAAAAATCTCAGTACTGAAAATTATCTAGCTAAACTGTAAATTAAGAAATGCCTGGCGTAACTCTGTGTGTGGCTCTGGGGAGCTGCAGTTCACATGGCTGGAACCTCTCAAAAATAAAATGATTTGATTTGATTTTTAACCATTCTTCATTTCCTCGCATAGTAAATCTGAATAAATTGTTCCCATCAGGCATTTCCATGCTTAAAGCCCCTCTACTGCAGCAGGATATGTTTGAATCCAGGTTGCTCTGGAGGCCATTGGTGGTGATTCTCAGCTTCTCCACCCTCAGCTCCTGTCCCTTTGTCCATGTCCACCTTGTAGGATTCTCCTGAACCTCTCACTGGTCTCCAGACTGTGCCTGTCCTTACTTCTTTTATATGCTCTTCCTTGTCTCTAAAATGCCTTTCCCCCAGCCCAAGCCAGGAAAAGTGGCAACTATTCCCTGAAGAGACAGCCCAGATGTCACTGCTGTGATATCAGTGTCGGGATTGCACCTCTACAGAACATGTGTTAGAAAAGGCTATGATTTATCTCACACATGAGTTCAAGGGCAGGGATTATGCCTTGGTCTTCTCTTTAGCATTGAATCTTCTCAGAAAGTACTTTATAAATAATTCCTTGAAAGAAAGATGGCATCTTTGGAAATGCCCTGAGCTGTGGATGAACAATTAATTAAATTTCTGCCCACTCTCCTTTGTCCCTGATAGCAACTTCAGGTCCACCCCGACTAGGGCTGTGTCAGTGTTATATTTGACCTTTTCCTGAAAGATCACCAGGCACAAGGGAAAGGAACCCACTAGATATACTTCATCGCTTGGGATTATCTTGAGGATAATATAAACAGTTTACTATCATTAGAGCAGAAGACATTTTTCAGAATGGGAAGTCACCTAGTAAACATATTTTAAGCAGTGACTTGATAGCATTTGACTGCTTTCTACTGAACCCAGGGGAATTTGTGCTCGTGGGTTTGGTTTACTTGGTCGTTCCTTCTTCATTTATGTTAACAGCTGTCACTTCTTCACTCTAGGGCTTTTGCCCTCCCACAGCAGACATAGCAGTCCCTCGGGACACCTGACCCACAGCCGCAGTAGCAGCAAAGGCAGCGTGGAGGAGATCATGTCACAGCCAAAGCAGAAGGAGCTGGTGGGCAGTGTGCGGCAGAAGATGCTTCTAGACTACAGTGTGTATATGGGCAGATGTGTGCCGCAGGAGAGCCGAAGCCCCCACAGGAGCCCTGTGCAGAGTGCAGAAAGCAGCCCCACAGCTGGGAAAAAGGTAAAGCTCACAGGCTGGGGCCCTCTGCTCTTTTCCCTAAACTCATTTCTTCATGCCTGAGGGATTGAGCACCTGTTTTGTGCTAGACCCCAAGTACATGGTGATGAGTAGGACAAAGAAGGGCCTGCCCTCAGGGAGCTTGTGCTCTACTCCAGGAGACAGCTAGAAATGAGCCTCAGGCAGTGGTAAGAATTGAAGTCAGTTAAAGGGGACAGAAAATGGACTGAACTCAGTGAGGGTCCCTGAGGAAGTAACCTTTGGGCAGAGACCTGAGGGATATGAGGCAATAAGGTAACAGCAAAACATGTGGGAGACACATTCCAGAGGGGCGCCAGCAAGTGCAAAGGCCCTACAGCAGGAATATGTTGGGAATACTCAAGGAACAGACAGCAGTGAGGCCAAGGTAGCTAAATAGTAAGCAAGGGTAAGAAAGGGAGGCAGGGAGGCTGGAGGGCCAGCCAGGCCTTTTCAGATCTGTTATGAGGGAAGTGGGAAGCCATAGAGTGTTTGGGCAAGGAGTGACATTGATCTGATTAATTCTAAAAAGAAAAGTGGTTTTCACAGAGGATTGTCTGTAGGAGAGGAGTGGGTGGAACTGGTGCAGTGGAGGGTGGGCTGAGATGCAGGTGGTAACAACAGGTGGTGAGGAGTGGCAGGCTGGGGATAAGTGTTGAGGGAGGAGCTGGCTAGATTTGCTGATGAGTGAAAGAGGAAGGAAGGAGGCAGAGATAACTCCTAGCTTTTGGGCCTGAGCAACTGGGTGATCAGTAGGGAAGGTCACAGAGGTGATAATAGAGGTCTAATTCCTTAGTAACCATGGTAGTCTCAAATTCTCAGCTGGGCATGGTGATGCACACCTGTCACCCCAGCAACTCTGGAGCCTGAGGCAGGAGGATCACAAATTCTAGGCCAACTCTGGACGACCCTGTCTCAAAAATAAAAACAAAAACTGGAAACCAAATTCTTAGACTCCAATGTTCAGTGTTTTTAAAGATTTACTATGAGTGTGATTTCCAAATTATAACGAGCTGGACATTGACTTACTTTCATTTAAGGTAAGATTAATACCTTAGGCCACCGCGTGCCAGACTCCGGTAGGTCCTTGAGTGAGATTACCCTGCTCCCATGAGCACACTAGATGGTGTTCTCTCCATTGTATAGATGGAGAAATGAAGCTCAGAGAAGTTAGGGGCTTAAACTTGCAGCTGCTAAATGATGGAGCATGCATAACCTGTCCTGGGACCCAAGGCCCTCAACTTGCTGTGACTGTTGCATTGGTGGGTCGCCTCTAAAGCCCAGCTGGACTTGAGGCCTTCTGCCTCCACTGTGTCCCCATGCTCTGGGGCACAGTCCCCACCTGTGGAATATGCAGCCTCTTTCTTCTGTTCAGTCAGTCAAATTTCTGTCCTTAACAAAGAGCAGGTAGTGATCACCTCTTGTGCCCTTAGCAGGCCTTATGTTTGGAGGAGGTCACCATCTGACCCATGTGAACTTGTCAAGGCAAAAAGACCATGGGCCTTTGCTGCCCTCCAGCCCCTGCCTCTGCCCTAATTTTTCAGCTATAGTGAAAGCAAACCTCCCTCTAGGCTACAGTGAGGTGATCTAACTCTTCTAGAAGTGTCCTGTTTACCACTGATAGGTTCTCCCTCCCCCAGATTCCCTTTCTCCCTGGGCCACCAGCTATGTGCCCTCACTTCAGACCCAGGAAAATCAAGAGAAGAACTGTACACTGACATGAGAAGATTATTGAATAAAATGCTTGCTTTCCTCAAATTAAAAAGCAAAACAAACCCTGTTTTAGAGCATTGTTTCCTCAGGGTACGCTGTGTGTACATGTTGTGCCACATGGTCCCCGCCCAGCCCTCTGCCTACTGTTGCTGGGAGTAGGGTGTGGTCTCTAGCCCAAACCTCCTTCTAGCCACCTGGCACTCAGCCCTTGAAATATACAGTATTTTTCACCCTCTTCTAAGTCAGATGGAAATCATTTAAAACCATATTGTACTTCCTGAACCCCCTTAGGCCAAGTAGGCAGGGGTGGTTTCATCTTTTCTTGATAATTTTAAGAGTTAGTACAACAAACGGAAACTTTAAACTGTCATCATACAGGGGCTACTGAGATCAGAAGGCTCTTGACCTCTCAACCTGAGCCACCCAGACTGCAAGCTCTGCAGTATTTTCTTCCATTTCAGTTGGCTGGTATTGCCATATGGTCTCTCCTAGTTGTTTTTTCCTTGAGCCCTTGTCCCCATCTTCCACCTTCACCCTAGTTAATTTTAGCGGGGGGTGAGAGGGTACTGGGGATTGAACCCAGCAGTGCTCTACCACTGAAAAGCAACATCCCCAGCACCCCCGACCCCTGCTTTTTTAAACAGGGTCTCAACTGAGTTGCCCAGGCTGGCCTTGAACTTGGGATCCTCCTGCTTCAGCCTCCTGAGTCTCTGGAATTATAAGCATGTATCACCACTGTGCCCAGATCACCCTAGTTAATTTAATGATTGATGGCTGCTGTGGGCTAAGAAACCAGAGTCAGAATGGTTCAGGCAAGGATCACTGTCTCTGGGGAAGGTTGTGTGAGATTTAGTGCAAGGCCCTCACATCTACTTGGTTTGCCAGAAGCATGTGGGGACTGTGTCCTTGCTCTCGGGGGGGTCTGGTAGTGAAGATGCTCTTGATTCAGGTAAAGGTGTTAGTTCAGCTATTTATTGCTATGTAACAAAAAGCCCCAAAAGTGGTGGCTCCAAGCTGTAACATTTATTTTCCTCAAAAATTTGTGATTGGGACACGGCTTAGCATGAGAGAGCTCTGTCTGCTTCATGCAGGGTCACCTAGAGAAGCTGGACTAGGGGCTGGATCATTTCCGGATGGCTCACTCCCATGGAGGGCACATAGATGCTAATAGCTGATTAAACCCAGCTGGGGCTGAAAGTTGGGGACCTCATTTCCTGTCCATGTGGCCTGGCTTCCTTTAGCACAGTGACTGGGTTCCCAAGGCAAACATGCTTCGAGAAAGAATTAGAATTTAAAGTGCCTTTTATGACCTGTCTTGGAAAGCAAGGGCCATGTCCATCATGCTCTATTAGTGAAGGAGAGGGGCATGGGTTCCTCCTGTTCCCAATGGAGAAACAAAACCTGGAAGAGCATTGAGAATAGGAAATATCAGTGCATCATTTTTTGCAAATAAGACCACAGTACTAATTTTTTTTTTTTTAGTTGTAGGTGGACACAATATCTTTATTTTATTTTATTTATTTATATGTGGTGCTGAGGATCAAACCCAGGGCCTCACAGATGCTAGGTGAATACTCTACCGCTGAGCCACAACCCTAACCCCACAATACTACTTTTTAAAAAATATATATATTTCTAGTTGTAGCTGGACACAATACCTTTATTAATTTATTTTTATGTGGTGCTGAGGATCGAACCTAGTGCCTTCACATGCTAGGCACACTCCCTGAACCACTGAGTCACAACCTCAGCCCCCCACAGTTCTATTTGTATAATCTTTCATGCTTTTATTTACAAGTCAGTTGGACATGATGATTTTTTTTTTTTCCTTACAGTGCTAGGGATCAAATCCAAGCCCTGTACACGTGGGCAGATGCTCTATCACTGAGCCACATCCCCAGCCCTGAGGATGTATTAATGTTGTGATTTGAACAGATGATGGCCTTTCCCCCATCCTTATTGATTTTTATATATTTTTTGTTCATGATTCAAAAAAAGACAGATCTGTACAAAGACATATTCAGAAAAGATTCTTTCCCTGTCCTGTGTTTTCTGTCCCTCCATGTTATTCCCACTCACCCCCTGGAGTGAAATGGTCTCCTTAGTCTCTGGTTGTCCTTTCTGTAGTTCTTGTTTCTTCTTCTGTCTTACTCAAAGGGTAGCACATGACATGGAATTTTTTTCATAAGTTTTCACTTTTGAAAACATTCTGGAAATCATTCTGCCAGTTCATAAATTTTCCCCTCCCTCTTTAGAAACAGCTACAAAGGACTTCTTATCTTGTGTGGGTGTATTCATCTTCTCTCCAATATGGGCTCAGAGGTTATTTCTAATATTTTGCAATTACAAACAGTGCTTCACTGAATAGCATGGTGAACTCATGTTTTTGCTGCTGTGGGTGTTTTCAGCGTGAATTCTCAGAAGTGGAACTGCTACGTCAGAAGGCAAATGCATACCATAGTTTGGCTAGATGTTGCCGAGTTCCCCTTCATAGGATTGCACTGATGTTCATTCCCACCAGTGCCCAGCTTCTCCAGTCTGGCCAAATGTGAGTCTTCTGGATGCCATTAGTGCTCATCCTTCCTGCCAAAGACAGATTATTTCTTAGGGTTTGTTTTTACTTCTGATATCATGAGTCCAAGCCAAGGGACTCAAAGGGTCAGAGTCACAAAGGAAACTTTGAAACTTCCCCAAGTTGCACCATCACATCTTCAGTGTTGGCTACCACCAATGTTTGCTCAAGGTAACACTAGGCTTGGGACACAACTCTGGCCTTTGCCCCGCTTCTCCTCGCCCTACTCTCCTGTTGCCCCTTATGGGTCACAGTCAAAGAATGTCTTTCCCTGAGGGCTCAAGGGTTAAATGGCCATGTTCACATATTTGACTCCCTTTCTGTCATATTGCACAGTGCTAAACAAGTCAGACCATTGGCCAGGAGATGAATGGGGTATTATTAGTTCACTGATACTCAGGATCCAAACCAATGTTAAAAACACCCAGAGATAATTAGGGACTATAGAACTAGATTTATGTTAATCAATACTATCACTTTATTGGCAGTTATTCTTACCCATAACAATTAAAAAAAAATAAGTTCAGGGGATTTTTTCAGATTGAAGCAACTTTGAGTTATTAAGCTCAAAATTTGAATTATATAGTATCACTATTTGGTGAGGGAGAGGATTTTAATAATAAATCAGGAAACAAAGAAACTCTGTTTAAAAATGTGTAAAGGTTGGATAGTGGGGTAGTTTTTCCACTAGTGTATATGACAGAAAGTGACACTCCATTGGCCAGCTGCACTTGCTCAGGGGTGCAAGGCCAGGGAACTGTTGGTTCCCTGTGCCGTGGAGTGGCTGCCTGGGAGAGAGGACTGTGGAGGGGCAAGAAATGCCCTCCTCCAGGTGGGAAACACAAGTGTAGATCACCAAAGTCACTTCCATTCTCTTTCAGTGGAAGGTTTTAGGAAATGTTAGAGGTAGTATAGGCTGTCCCAGCATAGAGTCCTGTTCTCATCCTTCTGCTTTGCAGTCATTAGCCAGTGTCAATGAGCTGGATCACAAGCTATTACCACCTACTTGGCATTATCAGTTTAAAATCCTATGAGCAAATAGGACTCAAATTGAAGCTAGGAAACCTATCATGGACAAAGCAATTTTTCAAGGCTTCTCTTTTTCCTCTGTCAGAGTAGCCTTTTCAGATCTTCAAAAGTGAAAATGGGAAATGGTTATCTGATAATAAGTAAAAAATATGAAGTCAACCAGGAGTGATGGTGCACGCTTGTAATCCCAACAGCCCCAGCTGGGTTTAATCAGCTATTAGCATCTATGTGCCCTCCATGGGAGTGAGCCATCCGGAAATGATCCAGCCCCTAGTCCAGCTTCTCTAGGTGACCCTGCATGAAGCAGACAGAGCTCTCTCATGCTAAGCCGTGTCCCAATCACAAATTTTTGAGGAAAATAAATGTTACAGCTTGGAGCCACCACTTTTGGGGCTTTTTGTTACATAGCAATAAATAGCTGAACTAACACCTTTACCTGAATCAAGAGCATCTTCACTACCAGACCCCCCCGAGAGCAAGGACACAGTCCCCACATGCTTCTGGCAAGCCAAGTAGATGTGAGGGCCTTGCACTAAATCTCACACAAACTTCCCCAGAGACAGTGATCCTTGCCTGAACCATTCTGACTCTGGTTTCTTAGCCCACAGCAGCCATCAATCATTAAATTAACTAGGGTGATCTGGGCACAGTGGTGGTACATGCTTATAATTCCAGAGACTCAGGAGGCTGAGGCAGGAGGATCACAAGTTCAAGTCAGCCTCAGCAACTTAGTGAGGCCCTGTCTCAAAAAATAAAAAAAGGACTGGGAATATTGCTTAGTGGTTAAGCATCCCTAGGTTCAATTTTCTGTACTAAAAGAAAGAAATAAAATTTATAAAGGAGATAGGAATGCCAAGACAAATCAACAGGGGAAAGAATGGTCTTTCTTTGTCTCTCTCTCTCTCTCTCTTTTTTTTTTTTTTTTTGGTGCTGGGGATTGAACCTGGTGTATTTTACTACTGAGTCACATTTCCAGTCCTTTGATTTTTTTTTTTTTTTTTTTTTTTTTTTTTTTTTTTTTTAGACAGGGTTTTTCTGAGTTGCTTAGGGCCTTACTAAGTTGCTGAGGCTGGCCTCAAACTTGTACTTATGATCCTTCTGCGTCAGCTTCCCAAGTTGTTCACCTTACACTCCCTCAAAAATTGACTCACAATGGACCATAGACCTCAACGTAAGAGATAAAACTACACAACTCTAGTAAAGAAGTAAATTTGCTGGGCACAGTGGAGCATGCACACTTCAGTCCCAGCAACTCAGGAGACTGAGGCAGGAGAATCACAAGTTCAAAGCCAGCCTGGCAATTTAGTAAAACCCTGTCTCAGAATAAAATTAAAATAGTTGGGCATGTAGCTCAGGGACAGAATATCCCTGGCTCAATCCCTAGTAGTTTGGGGGCCGGGAGGGAGAATAAGTCTTTGTGACTCTAATTTAGGTACCTTCTTAGCTAAGACACCAAAAACAGGAACAGCCAAAGAAAAAAATAGGTATATTGGACTTCATCAAAATTAAAAACTTAAGAGAGTGAAAAGAAGACCCATGGGATAGGAAAAAATATTTGAGAATTGCTTTCCTGATGAAATATACAACAAATATACACAGGGGCTTTACAACTAATAATAAAGAGGTAAATAACGCAACTAAGATACAGGCAAAGGATCTGAATAGACATTTCTTCAAAAGATCTAGGAATGACTGATAAACACACAAGACAGTACTCAACACGGTCAGTCATCATAACCATGGTAGATGCCACTGGACACCCACTAGGATGGGCATAATCAGAAAGACAGATAATAAGTGTCAGAATGTGGAGAAATTTTGGAACCATGTATGATGCTGGAGGGACTGTAAAATGGATGACAACTGTGCACAATAGTTTGATAGTTTCCAAAAAAGTTAAATATGGAGTTATCATATGATCCTTCAGTTCTACTCTTAGATACAGATCTAAGAGAAAACACAACTTCACATAAAAACTTGTACACAAATGTTCATAGCAGTTTATTCACAGCAACCAAAAGTCAGAAACAACCCAAATATCAATCAACTGACAAATGAATAAAGTGTGGTAATGCAAACAATAAAATATTGTGCTATAATAAAAAGAAATTATGTACTGCTACAGCACAGATAAACCTTGAAAACAGTATGCTAACTTAAAGAAATTGGTCATAAAAGAACATATATGACTTCATTTGTAAGCTAAGTCTAGATTAGTTAAGTCATGGAAACAGTGTTATTTTGTAGGCTGGTGACAGTGAGGTGACGACGGGGGTAATGTGCCTGCTAATAGACACCAGGTTCTCCGGGAAGATAATGAAAATGTTCTGAAATTGTAGTGATAACTGCAGAACTCCAGATATATGCTAAAAATTTCTGAATCATGCTCTTTTAAAATTTATTATTTTTATGTGGTAAAATGTACAAAGCAAAATTTACCATTTAACCATTTTGGGAGGCGGGGTTTGTACTAGGATTGAACCCAAGGGTACTTAACCACTGATCCACATCCCCAGCCCTTTTTTATATTTTATTTAGAGACAGAGTCTCATTTAGTTGCTTAGGGCCTCATTAAGCTGCTGAGGCTGGTTTGAACTTGCCATTCTCCTGCCTCAAGTCTCCCAAGCTGCTGGGATTACACCATGTGTAGCAGCATTATGATCATCCATGCTATTGCATGAGATAGGATGTTATTTCTTTTTAAAAGACTGAATAATATTCCATTATATGCATAGTCCACGTTTTGTTTATCCCTTCCTATGTCATTGGGCACCTGAGTTGTGTCTACATAGTTATTGTGAATAATGGGACCATCAAGATGGTGCACATGTATCTCTGAGATCCTGCTTCCAGTTTTGGAGGTATATACCAGAATGGAATTGCTGCATCATATGGTAATTGTGTGTGTAAATTTTTAAGGAATTCCCATACTGTTTTCTACAGAAGGTGTTGAATTATTTGCTTTAAATGGATGAATTGTATAGTCTGTAAATTATATCTCAATATAACTGTAAAAAAAAAATACATTACCATATAGCCAGACCCAATTTTGTTTTGAAAAAGAGTTTTGTATTCTTAAAAGTATTTATACACATTAAAAAAGACTGAAAGAAAATATAGTAAAGATGTTTTAAATAATTATATCTGGGCAGTAAGATTGCAAGTATATTCCCTAATGAATGTGCATTTTTTTTATACTGAGAAAGAAAGCAAATGAATCAGGAGAAGGGTCCTCTCCTGGACCAAGCTGCCACTCATGATACCTCATGACAGCTTTGAGGCTGCGGCTGTGCATGGCCAAACTAGGAGCAGAGGCACTAAGTAAAAAAGCCGGACTGACCTCAGCCATTTGTAATAGGAAGCATTACAGCAGAGCTGCTCAGTCTTGATAGCTTTGCTTTAACTCTGGACCAGTGAACTCCACCCCCTGCCACTCCCCCCCCCCCAGCCATCTTTGGGAATCTACCACTTCTAAATGTATGTATACTGTTGAAATGGAAATAGTGAAATGAATATTCTCCTCACATCTCTCCCTGCAGCCAAACGGCAATATTAGGAAATGTATGCACATTTGTTCTCTAAGCTCTTAAATTTTTATGACAGCATTGGGAATGAGTTCTCCTAGCAGCCTGTTGAGTCCAGATTTTGTTCATAAAGCCTCTTTGATGCATTGTCGGTGTTGTGCTGCTCTCAGGTTTTCCTTTGTTCCTGGTGTGACTATGGAGAGAAGCCTACATTAGAAATAGGAGCTGTTGAAAAGGAAAATCAACCCACTTGTCAGTTATTTCAGAAATTTTACCACGTCATGTGCTATTGGTTTGGACACACATTGTGAAATAGCCTTTGTTTTTTTACTACTTTATGTAAAATCTGTTTCCTGTGAAAACGAGGATTGTAAAGAAAAGCTGATGAAGGGTAGACTGTGTCTCTTTTAAGGGAAAAGGCAATCTATTCTCTTAGGTAACCTATAAATCTAGATAAGAGGTACAGGGCCTGATGCAGGGAGTAGCTTGGTCCAACCTGAATGGCTTGAATGGGCATTGTCCTCAGATGAGTGCTCTTCTCAGAAGTCTGTGTAGATGATCTGATGGGACTTGAAGATGGCAACCTCAGAAAAGCTGCACCTAATACCCACGGACTGAAGTGGTGATGTTTAGACAGAAAGAAAATATTCAAACAACACGTACAGTTTGTGGCATGACTAAGTGGTCACTGGTGCAAACTTCTGCCCTTCTGTCCAGGACCTGGTGGTAGCAAACATCTTGATTAATGTCTTAAGACATGACAGTACTAGAAAATTACTGATAGAATTTTTCAGACATTAAAGAGTGAGGTAGATTCATTTCTTAAATTGAAGGACCAACATATTCATTATAAATCAGGGTTTAAAGTGAGATTTAATAATATTCATGAAGGACCTTGAAAAACACCTGAATTTGAAGGACTCTTAGAACATACCACATTCAGTAACAAGTGATTGAATATGTGAGCAACTCCCCCCACCCAAAGAGAGATGACACAGCAGTGACAAGAGTCATGGACAGATGAGTGCCGAGCTGTCTCTGTGGCCTACACTCAGGCTCTGTGTCTGGCCCACCTGGGTCAGCCCCTCAGAACTCTGGGCTTCAGAAGTACATGCCACAGACCCTGATGGTTCTCACAAGCACTCAGACCTGCTGGTTTTGGATCCATGGGCATCATAGCGTGAGCACACAGCTGTGACAGGGTCACAACTACCACTTCCTGGAAAGGTCGGGCCAGTGCAGATGCATGAGTCGGAGGTGGGAAGGGAGTGGGTGTGCAGGGCGTGTGGCAGGACGGGTGCACTTATGTGAGCCACAGAAGGAGGGAAAGAGCAAACGATTCACAGATTTCTACTTTTCTAGATCTTTTGATCTTTTCAAAGCTCATGTCTCTAAGTCTGTAGTCTAATTAGTGACCTCAGCCCAAGGAAAAGGGGGCCACTAACTTCTGCTACTCCACACCCGACTCCAGCACCCCCACAACATACATACTCCTCTCCTCCCTTGAATAGATGCAAGGTTCCCATCTTCTGGGGTCAATGTGAATGAGGCAGCCTGAGGAGTCTGTCATAGGGATGTTGTGTGGTCAGTGGACAGCAGCAATAACGGCAGTGTGGAAGCCGCCAGCTACTGAATTCTGAACTCATCACCTGCTGGCAACCACTTAAACCTCACAGTACCCTCCATGGTGCTTATGCTTCCTCCTTCTCCCGATTTCTCCCTCTTCCTCATCCTCCTCTCTTCTTTTTTTGCTTTGTTTTAGTTTAGGTTTTGGTGCTGGGGACTGAATCCAGGGCCTCACCTATGCTGGCCAAGTACTCCACCATTGAGCTCTAACCCCAGTCCTTCTCCTCCTTTTTCCCCATCCCTGATCCTTACCAGGCCAGAGTCCATAGTGACTAGCCTAGGAAACTGGAGACACAGTTCTGCTCACACTAGCCACAGCAAATATTTCAGATAGATTTTAGAGTGGGGAGAGGATGAGGGGGTTTCACTGGGCTGAGGTTGGAGAAAGCAGCTGCCCTGAGAGCAGCTCTCTCATCCAGCCCATGGTCCTTCACCCCACCTCTTCATCACATGGAAAGAGGCTTCTAAAACTCTTGATGCCCACTCGGCTTAGTGTCTCAGAAGGACCTCCCCCAAATATTTTGACCTTGCAAGAATTAGGCCAAACCTAAGAGTCGGGCCACAGGGGAACTGAGGACTGCCTGGATGAGGACCAGCTAGGGACAATTGCACATCCAAGCCTGGGCTGGAAAAAATGACATTTGATCAGATATGTCCTTGATACTGTGGGAGGCAGGGCAATGCAGCTAAGCTATTTATGTGGAATATTAGCTGGCTCACAGGAAGACTGGTGGAGAAAGGAAATGGTTTCTACTGTGATGGCAGCTTTCATTTCTCCCTTTTCTATTCACCAGTTAATGTGAGGCTTGTCATTTATAGGCAAGAAATATGTCTCATGCAGTCCTCTGATTCTGAGGGAGGGAACTTCAGAGACTTTATGAAAATAAGCACCTGTCTTACTCTCCAGTTGCCTTTCAGCTAATTTTGGTCTCTTTACTTTTGCCAGTTGCCAGAGGCTCCACCCTCTGAGGAGGAAGAACAGGAAGCCTGGGTGAATGCTTTGCTTGGAAGAATATTTTGGGACTTCTTGGGAGAGAAATACTGGTCGGATCTGGTGTCTAAGAAAATTCAGATGAAACTCAGCAAAATAAAGGTATTGCTTTTTACACAAGAGACTTCTATTTTCCCACTTCTTAATTTCTGGACATTTTGTACTCTGTGTCCTGAATGAAAAATAATTTAGTTTTAAGCATTTAACACATCAGCTAATAAGTTGTTCTCAAACAACACATCTGACCCAGATCACAGACTGACCTTGATCTTATGACTAAGTGTATCTGGGGACTGAGTGAACTATCCTGTTTACTTTATTTCTTGTGTGGTCACATAATTGTCCACTCTAGGTGGTAGTCCAGAATTTATTGGGGAAAATGTGAGCTCCTGAAACTGATTTGTCTTGAGTAATTCTGTTATGTTTGAGTAAGAAACAAATTTAAATTGTTTGTCCAGAGCCCAGTCTGAGCCTCATAGTGGTCCAGACTACACAATACTCTCAGAGGAAATCCCAAACTCTTGAAGACCCTTTTGTGAGCCACACTGCTTCCCACAGCTGGGAAAGTTAGGAGCTTCACTCAGAATCTGTCTGTAATGGACCTTACTTTTTGGCCAGATGGTACTTTATTTTGGGCTTTCTCTGCTGAAGAAGCATTCCTGGTGCTCAGCCAGCTCTCTTGTGAGTGAGTTTAAACTGCAAAAGTATTCCTCATGACAGTCATTAAAGGATACATTTGCCAACCAAGACCTTCTGGTTGACCTGATGAAGACCCAGCTAGGAAGAGAGTAACATTGGTCTCCAAGTCTTCACAGCCTGTAACTTTTATTAGTGGCTCTATTTTTTTTTTCTTTTAGATCATAGATATCTTTGAGAAGCAGAAACCTATGGAGAAATGTACACTGGCACAGAATTTTGCCCACAGTTTCAGAGAGTTTAAGAACTTCAGGTTAAGAAGCTGTGGGCTAAGGTAGATTCGAAGGAAAATGTGGGCATGGGGAGCTTCTGTTTGGTATCAGGCATTCCCCCAGGTGAAGAGCAGAGCTTTGTCTGTCTTGGATGAGTTCTGCTAAGTTCTGTTGCCGTCTACAAGCCAGCATATTCCTTTTTCTGACCCCAATAAAGAGGAGGAGCAAATTTCCAGACAGAATTTGGGGCAGGGCTTTGGGGGTGTTCTTCAACAAGTGTCTGCCAGTGTGTTCTTGAGGCAGGTTGAGGGTTGACTCTACTTTTGCTAGCCAGTCCCACCCAAGCAGCTATAACCCTCTGCGTTGGAATATGAGACACCAACAGCCAACTTAGAGCCCACTCAGCCTCTTTAACACCTTAGAAATGACAGAGGCTAGAATCCCATGTCAAGGCACACGGTCAGAGCTGCCCCTGCGATTTTTCTGTCTGTCTGGGGTTCTTCTCTGAGGGCTCTGATTCCTAGCAATGGGAAAAAGCAAGCAGGGTTTATTTGAGCTCCAGACAGAAGCTACTCTCCTTATGCACAGTCCAGACCAATTGAGAGGCTTGTTCCACTGTTCTCCCCAGAGCCTGAAGTTTATGGTGCCACTGTCCCCATGGTAGACTCACACCAGAGTAAGTTAGGGAAAGTTTTCTATTTTCATTTTCTCTTTTTGCTGGTCAGATAGATTTTTGCAGTTCACAACCAACTTCCTTTTTACTTTTAGAGGTCAGAAGTACTAAAAGGTTAGAATAGACAAGGGTGATCTAGATCTAGCAGTGTGAGAATTCAGAGTGGGGGTCTGTATCCCCTCCATTGCTAGCCACACCCTCACCCCCTACCTGAGCTGCTGCATAGTGAAGTGCCCTGATCACCAGAGGAGACCCAGGTATAGGAATGATCAGAAAGGCAGAAGAAAGGTACCAAATTCTGCACCTGACATCATCATTTGCCAGAAGAACTCATTACCACCAACTAGCCCGTACCTCTGGCGGATGCTAACTCTTAAACCTAGTAGTGAGTGGGTTCTGCTTAAACATCTAGTCAAGAACCAGAAGGTGAACAGAAGAGTGCCTAGAGGAGCCTGAGTTCCCTATGACATAGACCTCCCACCTCCTGGTTTCCCTTGACGACTTGACATATGGAGAACTCTGCTGGCCTTATCCTGGAATCTTAGATTGTCACTCTTACACATGACAATAAGTCATGCAGTAATAGAACAGCCTTATGTGTGCATCTGGTGCCCCAAGATGGGTTTCAAATAAGCTGGGTTTCTGCCCCAATAGCAAATGCACTCTGGGCCTTGGTTGCTGCTTGAATACGGCCTTGGGGCCCTCAGGGGCTCTGCCTGTGTGAGTGAATGCTCTCTCATTGCACACAGTTTCTGACTTATCACATGCCGACCTGAGCATTGCCCATACATCTGACTGCTCTATCCCAGCAAGTTTATTCCGGAGGGTCAGGAGCACGCCTGTGGGTTTCTGTCTCACCATGAGGCCCATTGGGTGAGAAGAAAGGTTTCTGGGTGAACAGCACAGAACGAGTGATCTTCTCTTGCCTTGTCCTACAACATAGGAAGGAGGCTGTTCTAGGGTAGAAAGCTGGATAGGAGGGGTGTGAGGAAGGGTGGTTAGAAATATTCTAGATTCTTGAGGTTGGGTAAACAAGTGAGTAAGTAGGAAGAAAGGCCCTGCTGATGGCAGTCCCCATTGTGCTTACTGATAGGTAAAGCTGTAAAGCATCATCCACCCTCTGCCACCACCTCAGCCCTCAGTGCCTTGAGGCCCCTCCTTTGTCTCAGGGCTTGTCCCAAGACCTTCCTTTGTCTTTTCAGGAACTATAGATGGTATAGTGGAGGGAGGTGTGGCACATAAAAAGGAACACCATTACATTCCTAGTGTGGCTCATTGTCAGACTTACGTACCCATAGAAACACTGATGGAGGTGGCCTGTTCCTCAGCTAGCCCCAGGAAGTCTCTCTAACCTGGCAGGCTCCTAAAGTGCTGGGACTTGGAATGACAGTAACAAAAATCACTGTGTAAGTGTGTAAGATTTTGAGTATTTCCTTGGCCACGTACATTTTTGCGGGTTGATAGGGGTCAGCCCCACTTGCAGCACCTATTCTTTGGAGAAAGGTTTCCAAATGCAGTAACCACCAATGCAAAAATGCACGCATGAATTGAAGACATCAGAATCTCTGTAACCTAACCCCTTCACCCCCGGGAAAGATCAGAGGTGCAGTTCTCCTCATGAATCCTGCAAGTTTATGCTTTTCTGCATAGAATCAGCTGAAGAGGCCCAGCCAAGTTAGGTATTAAGTCTCTGCCTGACTAGATGCTACCTCATTTGTGGGAAACATTGTTTATTTTTAAATTTTTAAAATCTTGATTTTTATTTTAAATTTTACAAAATTATTCCAGTGTTCAACTGGTAAAATGCTCATAACTCAAAAAATTCTGGGAGGAAATGAAAAGGAATCAGACTTTCCAGATTTAAAATTGTGTTGTAGTTGAGTGCAGTAGTGCACACCCGCAATCCTAGAGACTCAGGGGGCTAAGGCAGGAAGATCACAAGTTTGAGGCCAGGCTTGGCAATTCAATGAGATCCTATCCCAGAATTAAATAAAAGGGCTGGGATGTGACTCAGTGGTAAAGTGCCCCTGAATTTAATCCTCAGTACCAAAATAAAAAGAAAAAAATAATAATGTATTATAAAGCTAAAAAAATAAGAGCAGTTTGATAGTGGCAGAAAAAAGAAAGTCCAATACAGAATTCCAGGGTGTTGGGAATCTAGTATTTAAAGGTGGTAGTATAGGTTAGTAAGGAAGGTATTGATTGTTCAGTAAATAGGTTGAGATTGCTGACTAGTCATTTAGGGAAAAAATTAAATTGGATCCCTAATTTATACCTTACACAAAAAGAATGGATAACATGAAATTCTAAAAAATACATACATAGCCAGGTATGGTGCCACACGCCTATAATCCCAGCTACTCAGGAGGCTGAGACAGGAGGATCATAAGTTCGAAGCCAGCCCGGGCAACTAAGTGAGATCCTGTGTCAAAATTTAAAAAATAGGGCTGGGCATATAGCTCAGTTGGTAGAGTGCTTGCCTTGCATGCACTAGGCCCTGGGTTTGATCCCCAGCAACACATACACACACACACACACACATACACACACACATAATAATAATAATAAAAACAATAAGAAGGACTGGGATGTAGCACAGTAGTAGTGGTGCTGGTAGTAGTACTAATGGTAGTAGAGTAGTAGTAGTTCAATTCCCAGTACCACAAAACAAAAACCATATACAAAAATCCAGATGGAGGAAATACAAATGAATTAGCTGTATAATCTTGAGATCATGTTGGAATTTCTGAGTATGATACCAGTGCTATTATGATATTTCTTCTAGAATAAATTCCTGCTGATAGATTAGAAGGTGTGTTTTAGTCGGGGCCCAACAGGAACCAGATAGCATGCTCAGATGAGTGACTGGAGGGGTCATGGAGTCACTGCTCCTTCTGGTCTTTTGGATGTTATAGGGCCTCCTCCAGCCCAAAGATGCCCTCATGCCAGTTGATAAGGCCTGAGCTTCTGTGTGGATTTAGCCCCTGCCAGAGTGTTAGACAGTGGGCTTGGTTTCAGGCCCACTCATCTTTCTTGGTCTTCCTGGGCCAGCACAAGTGGGGAGCTGCGACCCTTCCTGAAGGGCAAGGCAGGGAACAGAAATCAGTTATCAGAAATTGGGCAGGGTAGCTTGTGGAAAGGGCTTCCTCTGTCACAGGAGCTGTGACCTTCAGTGGAGGGAGAGGACAAGTGCTTGACTATGCTCTTCCCTATCCAGTGGTGTATCCCATGATCAGGTATAGTCAGAAGCCAAGGGGCAAGATGACCAGGGATGCAGTTCGCACAGACCAGCCTCTCAGCCTAGGGGTGGGTATGACTGTAAGGGACAAACAGAAAATATCCAGCACAAGGCCAAAGAGATGTGATTTCTTACAAGGGTTTTAATTGTGAGTTTTCCTATCAGAAATGTAGTAATTTCCTACCGGACACTAAGTACTAGTCAGCTAAGAGAGCTCCATATCCCATGCTTCACCAACTCTGGGCCTTCTAATCTCGCCATTGTGGCTGACTCTGACTCCACAGCAGGTCTCTGGTCAAATGCTACTTCTCAGAGAAGCCTTCCCTGACTCTGTAGCCAAGAGAGCCACCCTTGACCGAGAGCACCACACTTCCTGTGTCCCATTACTTGCTTTACAAGATTATATTATTTGTCTACCTATTTATCTATTTCTACCTCCCCAGGTTTGTACCTCCCCAGTGTAAACCTCCCTAGAGCAAGGAACTGGCCTCCTTGTTCATGGTTCTGTCTATGGTATATTGTGTGTGCACAATTATATTTGGTTAAGTAAGTGATGTGTCTCCCAAACCTTGACGACCATGCCCTCCAAGAGTGTGTTGAACTCTGACTTACTTTAAGCACTTTCTAACTCATTTATTGTTTATTTCTTTTCTCTAGCTCCCCTACTTTATGAACGAGCTAACTCTGACAGAACTTGACATGGGGGTGGCTGTGCCAAAAATCCTTCAGGCCTTCAAGCCTTATGTTGATCATCAAGGTAACTCTGACTATTTAGATGGGAATTGATCATTTATATTAGCGTCCAGATGTTTCCATTGCTGCAGATTCAATCCCAAGACTTTATATTTGGAGGGTGCTGGAATCTTTTGAACCATCCTATTTCATATTGAATGTCTTTTGTTCTTAACAGTCGCTGTCTTATACAAATGGGGAATATATCCAGGCTCCCTAAACAAGTCCTGCCAGTTTCTTGGATTGTTACAACCTTCAGCTCAAAGATGCCCTCCTGGCAGTTGATGGGGCCTGGGCTCCTGTGTGGGCTGCAGCCCTTGCTGTGTGAGGCAGTGGGCTGACTCAGACCCACTCTTCTCTTAGAGGCTTGTGGGCATCTGCCCCAGCCCTGGCTCCCTGCCAGGAGCTGCCTCTGTTCACATCACTTCCTTCCCAACCCAGCTCCTAGGTTGTAAATTTTTTGACCTTTGTGTTTTATCTCTTTATGTTCCTTATACTCCTAGTAGGTACTGAGTAAGTGCAAGACAGCAACATAAATTCAAATATAATAATGTGAGAGGAAGGCTCACTGCTGGGCAAAAAGCCCATGGAATTGATCTTTAAGTGATATTGGGGATTAAAGCCATGGGTACTCTACCACTGAGCTACACCCCAACCCTTTTTTATTTTTATTTTGGGATAAGGTCTTACTAAGTTACCCAGGCTGGCCTCGAACTTATAGTCCTGATGCCTCAAACTCTCACATCAGATTGATTTTTTTAAAATTTTTTCATTGTAGTTGGACACAATGCCTTTATTTTATTTATTTATTTTTAGGTAGTGCTGAGGATCGAACCCAGGACCTTGCACTGTACTGCTGAGCCACAGCCCCATCCACAGAACTGATTTTTAAACATGCTACTGATACAGCATTTATGCTACTTTTGTAGATGGAGGGAAAGTTTGATTTGAATACAGAGAATTTAAATAGATTTATGAGGATAATGGTTTATATGTTGAACCTGGCATGGTAATACACATCTATAATCCCAGCTACTCAAGACTCTGAGGCAGGAGTATTCCAAGTTTAAGCACAATCTGGGCAACTTCATGAGACCTTGTCTCAAGGGGGAAAAAAGAGTGGGTAGAGATGTAGCTCAGTGGTAGAGCATCCCTGTATTCAATCCCCAGTACTATAACAACAACAACAACAAAGATATTTGTGTCATGTGGTTTTAAAAGGATCTGGAAACTTGAAGTGGAACCGTCATTTGACCCAGTTATCCCTCTCCTCAGTATATACCCAAAGGACTTAAAATCATCCTACAGCAGTAAAGCAGTGACACCAATGTTTATAGCAGCTCAGTTCACAATAGCTAAGCTATGGAACCAACCTAGATGCATTTAAACAGATGAATGGATAAAGAAAATGTGTTATATACACATAATGGAATAATACTCAGTCATCAAAAAAGAATGACTCTGACTTTTGCCAGTAAATGGATAGATTTGGAGACTATCATGCTAAGTGAAATAAGGCAATCCCAAAAACCCAAAGGCCAGATGTTTTCTCTGATATTCTGGTAACACACAATAGGGGGGTAGGGGATAGAAGTTAAGTGGATTAGATAAAGAAGAATAAAGGGAATGGAGGGGGGGATGGGAATAGGAAAGGCAGTAGAATGGTTGGACATAACTTTCCTGTGTTCTATATGAATATACCACAATGAAATTCCACATCATACAGCCTTGAGTATGGGATCCTAATTAGATTACTCTATGTATGAATAATATGTTAAAATACATTCTACTATCATATATATATCTAAAAAGATCAAATTTTTTTTGAAAGATAAAAAATAAGTAAGAGGATTTAGACAGGGAAATTTTAGTATGCAGGAGTTAAGTAAGAAAGAGGAGTTAGCCAGATAGGCATCAGCATGCAGGGGAAAGTCTTACGAGTTTCTTTACTGTAGCATCCCTTGCCAGTGAGCCTCTTTCCACTTAAAGCATCGTTACATTATTCTTAAAATGGCTCAGAAACAAGTTTAGGAAAAAAAATAATTACAGCTTTTCAAGAGGGAGATATTTATTTTGAAGTAAATGTTTTTGTAGAATTTGTAAACTATAGAAGCTGCTTTTGTCTATGAAGAGATCTTTCTGTCACTATAGGTAGCAGCCCTGCATATCTCTCTAGCAATATTTCAACTGAAAGGGAGCCCATATTTCCATGTTTTTAGCATCACATTGATTTCAGAGAAAGATCAGAGCGTTTGCAAACCCAGAAGTCCACCTGTATGTGAGATTGCCTGTAACCCCTCTGTATGTCTATACCTTGATGAATCTTTGTGCTCCTGGATTTGGTTATTTCTGGTTCACTAAAAGTAAAATTTGAGGATATTTGGATTCTTTGCAAATGATTTGGCTATAGTTTTTTTAATCCCATGCACAATTTTAAAATTGCTTTTGATGTGTTGGTTACATAGCTGGAATCTTCGCCTCTTCCGTGTGTAGGAGCTACCTTCCTTTCCTCTGACTCAGGTGCCCTTTGCTCTTTGCCTCTTTAGGAACTGACTGGTAACAAACTGGGAAATGATTAGCTTACACAAACCTCCTGAGAGTCATGCTTTAAAAAAGTAAATAATACATGTGCTCTATTTTCTGATGCCTTAGCAATCTCTTATCTCAGCACTGTCCTTTGCTGAATTAATAGAAATTTCCAAGGAGAGGGGTGGAGGGCCACAGGGGGCTTTGCAGCATCTAAGAAGTATCCCTGTGGCTTTGAACTCTGCATCCTCATGGGGCAGCTGTGGTCAGCCTTTGAGGATAATTCCAGTGAGTCTTGAGCTTCTTTCCTGTTCCTCAGGAGCAAGAGCCAGGGTAAGACATTTCACTGTGCAGATCAAGGCATTGCTGGTTTTTAATCCAGGTGAGGTTTATTTAACTCCTTTCAGGGCAAGTTTTAGAGATCTGCCTCCTTGTATAACAAGAGAGAAAATGTGACCAGAGAAAGGAACCAAAAATTCATAAAGCTCATAGGGTTAAGTTTGATCAAATTAGGTTTTTCCACATCTGCAAAGGATGCATGTATGATGGCAAAAGATTAATGAGCATGAAAGAAATAAAGCCACACACAACTTAACGATGGGGATACATTCAAGAATATTAGTTGATTTCCAGGTTGGGCGGACAACATAGAGTGCTTACACAAGCTAAGAAACTGTGACATCACTAGGTGACAATCTTATGGGATTCATCAGTGACCAGAGGTCATTATGTGGCTGTCACTGTGTCATGTGTTGGATTCCATTGCTCTAGGTGGGAACCTTTCCTTTTAGAGATTAAAATCTGGGATGATTTGCTAGAACTGACCCTGAAAAACCTTCCAGGGAAATGTAATCCAGGCAAAGGAGGCTTCAATAACTCCAAGGAGAGGCATCTCCAGTAGAATCTGCTCCTGCCCTTTTGAAAAATATTTTCCTAACTTGTGCTTGCTTGTTGGCAGCACGTGGCTTGGAAGGGATATTTAGGCCAGAGCCGGGAGGATTTTTCTGTCCTAGGGGATGCACTTCTTAGGCAACACACAGTGTGGCTCCCAGTGCCAACTCTGGGGTGAAACTGCTCGGTTCACAGCTCCATTTCTTAGGCAGGTTTCTGAACCTCTTCACTTCCTCAGTGCTCAAATGGGAACCCTCAGCACCCAGCTCACAACTTGTCTTGAGAGTTATGTGAGTTAACTCGTGAAAGGCACTTCCATGAAAGGCACTTGCACCTGATGCCAGGCAGGTGCTTTATAAGCGTTAGCTATTGTTATTTTCCTGTTTTTATTGCTGCCTTCCATGCTTTGCTGTTGGAGAGTTTAGGATGTGTGTTACTGTGATGTCCAGTTGACCCTACAGCAACAAGCCATCAGGTCCTGCTACATAAACAAAAACAAAAATGCCATTCTCAGCTTTTGTGGCCCTGCCTCTAAAAGGAGCAGTCTGTACTTCCTCTGAATGATGTGCTGCCCAGTTTGAGTTCCAGGACACACCACCAGTGTAGGCAGTGAATAAGATAAATGACCCTCCTTCCCAGGGCATCCTTTCTTCCCATCAGTGGCAAGTAACTGGAAGATGAGCAAGATCTGTCCTTGGAAACTGGCACTGCCCTCCTGCTTCACCTCTGTTCCACATATACCCTGAAACTAAGCCCTCTACCTGTGGGCTGCTTTGGGGCCTCCTTTCTCCTCTTAGGCCACACAGCAAAGCCAAGGAGCCTGTGTTACCCCTCCCTCCTCAGACTGGGCTTCCCTGATCCTCTCATCCACACCCTGGCTGCTATTATAAGTGTTAGCTATTATCTGGGGCCTTCCCTTTGGGGCCCACTAGACCATCTCTCAGCCAACTCTTTCCAATCATGTTATTAACTGTTAGAGCAGTGGTTCTCATTCATCCAGTAAATATTCATGAGGGAAATGAAATATCCAGAAAAGTAAAAAGGAAAATCCCATCATTCAGAGATAGCCAGGGTTAGTTTTTTGTGTATATTTTTTATGTATTCTCTTATCAATAAAAAAGTTAATGTAGAATGTGTAGCTCTTTTTAAAAACTCTTGAAGAATGGGGCAGATGAATGATCTGAACTTGAAAGGTCAACCAGAGTCCCCCTGGCCAGCCCTGCCATGTTCCATACAGCCAGAGCCCAGAGGATTACTCACCAGGGACCTTCAGCAACCTTGCCTCTGAGTGCTTCACAGCCTCTAGTCCCTGGCCAGAGGCTCTCAGGGGCCAGGCACTGTGAGTTTGAGCCCTGCTCCTACATTGTCACCATCTGGCAGCAAGACCGCCCAGAAACTACTAACCATCCCTTACCTCGGTTTCCTTATCCTGCCATGCTGGTGGCACGCAGTCTGCCTCACTTGGTTGCGATGAAGATGGGATGGTGCATGGAAAGTGCTCAGAGAGTGCGCAATACGTAATAAGCCACTGGGGTCAGCTGCTACCACCGCCTCCAAGCTTTATTGTTAGTAAAGCTTCCTGAAGGGGTGTGTGGGGACCCTTTTCTGTCAGTCAGATTTCATCTTCTGGGCCTAGGACCAGCACCCACAGGTGTATCAACAAGTAGCAGAGCAGCATCCACAGGTGTATCAACAAGTCAGAATAAACAAACCATGGATGTGGACTGTGACCCCTCAGAGGTGGATGTGATTCATGGACATTCACTTTACATATTTAAGGTTGCAGAGTGTCACTGAGTGTCCCCCAAAAACAGAGTGCTGGGGCTGGGAGTATACCTCAGTGGTAGAGCACTTGCCTAGTACATGCAGGGCCCTGGGTTCAATGCCTAGTACTGCAAAACAAAAACAAAACAAAAAAATCCAGAGTGATGGGTGTCCTTGTCTGTCTCCAGAGATGCCTCCTGTCCTGACTGTAGGACCCTCTACCTACAGTCCTGTTCTGGACCTTGCCTTGCTCAAGTCCTTTATCCAGTCCCAGAACTGAAGTTAATATGGCAGAAAATGTGCCAGAGTCGTCATCCTGCTACACCCCCTTCAAAAGCAGGCACTAGGGGAGCAGCTTCTGATGGAGGCTGCCCTGAGCCTGAGAGCTGAGGCAGGGCCAGGTCGTAGAGCTCAGCTGGTAGGAGTGGCACTCACCTGACCAGATGATGTTGGGGAAAGGAAAAAAACGATTGTATGGAAATGGGACAAAATACCCACTGGGGAACTTGGGTGGAGTGGGGAAGAGGGGACTCTGATTTGTGGCTTTGTCAACCTTGAAGAGGTGGAACTCCCTGTCAAAGGAGTTATAGGAGAGAAAGATAAAAATGATGTCATAGAAGACAACCAAATTTGGACTGGGGGTGTGGCTCAGTGGTAGAGCACTCACCTAGCTGGGTGAGGCATTAGGTTCCGATGCTCAGCACCGCATATAAATAAATTTAAAAAATAAAGGTCCATTGACAACTAAAAAATATTTTTTAAAAAAAGACAACCAAGTTTAAGGGATTGCTAAGTTTTCTGAGGTCTGTTAGAACAGAATAATCATGTACATTCTAAGAGCTTAGAAACTCCAGCATCTGGTAGTGATAATACATGATTTGATATTCCATTTTAAGGAGTTTTGTTCCCAGCAGCAGGTGTCCCGTTAAGCCTGTCCCAGAGAGAACAGTCAAGGCCTTCAGTAGCAGTAAGACAGGGAGCTGCTACTTCACAGGAAGACTGAGTAAAGCTTGTCATTCACTGTCAGTTGTGTAAGACTACCACATTTACATGGCCATGGTAGGAGAGTTACTGAGGCCATGGGATTTGTTCACTAGAAACTCCCCAGAGAGAGCAGAAGAATGTCTGTTCGGGTTGTGGCTCTTCTTGTCTCTGGGGATATGCAACTAGGCATGCTTATTGTCTCTTGGGAACCGTGATCTGAGCTGCACCAGGTGGCCAACCCCATCTTTATTCTTTTTTTTTTTAATATTTATTTTTTTAGTTGTAGTTGGACACAATATCTTTATTTTATTTTTATGTGGTGCTGAGGATCAAACCCAGGTCCTTGCACGTGCTAGGTGAGCATTCTACCGCTGAGCCACAATCCCAGCCCCCCCATCTTTATTCTTGATCAAGTATGTATTTCCTAAGGGCAGGGTCCACCCCTGTATTTTTAGCTTTAAAGTCCTGCAGTAAGAACTTGGTAAGCACTTTGGGTGGAATGAGCTATTGTTTCTGCTGCAGTCCCTCTGAGCAGTGGTCCTGGTGGTGGTGACTGCTCCTACCCCCATGAAGCTAGAGAGTGGAACAACCTGGCAGATCCTCACAGGAAGACTGTCTAAAGCTTGTCATTCACTGTCAGTTGTGTATCATATGTTGCCAAACAAAGTGCCAACTTTATAGGGCCTCACTGATAATCGGGACTCATCATCTCCTGAGTGCCTCTCATGAGCACCCTTTAGCCCCCTTTCCTGAGTATCTTTTAGGGCCAACTCTAACTTCTGCTTAAAGCATCAAAATTTGTCCTGCTCTTCTACTTTGGCTTTTGTCCTGAGCACTCCCCAGAGCAGGTGATTAGAGAAAGCAGCATTTTAAATGGAATACCTCACTGCAGGTCATAACATCTGTCAAGAGCACAAATGAGAAAGACCTGTAACTGCATTCATCCAGAGTAGCTACATGAAGTTAAGATTGTCTCTTGGAGCAGTGTATGTCCCCGTCTTCATACTGTGGCTACATTTATACGTCCCCCAGGGGAGACAGCCTTCCTGGTAACCTCATTTCTTCTTTCAGTCTTGCAAGGCTGGGGCTTCCTGGCCAGTTGGTCTGGACTCAGAGTTGCGAAAGTCTTAAGTGCTTCCCGGTCCTCCAGACACTTGTAGCCTGCTCAGTCATTGTCATGGAAGGAAGTTCTTCTTTCCCCTCTAATGCTAAAATAGTTTCCTTATCCTCATTTCATTGCAGGCACATCATATTAATTTGTTGAAATATTTATTTGCCGTTCACATCTACTTTTAAATATTCTCAATTCATTCTTGACTATTTTCACTGGGTGCCAGGACTGAAGGCCTCCTGAGACGTATCCAGCACTATAAAAACCAAATCCCTCTCTTTCACAGGATTGGTCAGATGTCCAGGACGTGTCCTGCAATGTCAGATCTCTGGTTGCCCAGTGCAGCCTCTTTCCTGGGAGCAGCAGTAGGTGAGGCCAGAGCAAGCAGTAAGAGTAGGCTGGCCATAGTAGAGAAAAGGAAGCCAGGAGGTGCCAGGAGCTGCTGTCCATAGCCCTCCCCTGAAGAGGCAATGTGGTCTCCCTCTGTGGTTGAGGAAACTGATGCATAGAGGTCATGAAACCCAAGCCCTAGTCCATGTGGCTGGGCTCCATGGTGTTCCCTGGGCCTTACCTGCTTCAGCTCTTGGCAGTGGGGCTGGATCACACCCCAGGGGACCCAGCTCATATTCCAGTGCCTGGGACCTGAGCCAGCAATTTATTGAGCCTGTGTCCATATCCCTCATGTTAAGCACAGACAAACAAAAGCCTTCCATTTTGGAAAAATTTTTTTAAAACTCTGGTGACTTTAATGTGACAACTTTCAAAGGCAATTCATGCTGTTAGTATTTATCAGAAGCCTGACTAGGATTTCTAAAAGTGGTTATGTTTGAATATAACAGGTAGTTTGAATCTGTTAATTCTCAAGTTTAAGAGACAGAGATATTACACAATAATGAATATCTTCATTTTTGACATTCTTTTTCTATTGAGTTTAAATTAACACTAGCCTTTTTGCCCTACTCCCCTTTCTATTGGAAGTGACTAATGAGTATCTTTATTGAAGCAGATGTGCCCTTTATTTCCAGTAACAGTATTTTGAAGAGCAATCTAGTTAATGTTCTTTAGCTGCTTAATGTAAGCAAGAGGGCAGTTTTGTGAGTGTTGCTATAGTCACAGTTGATCTGCATGTCACTTAATTAAACCAGGTCATTCATGGAAAATAATCACCTTCAATTATGACAAAGAGAATTTGTTGAACACAAATGCCGCAGTCTGGCTGGGCACAAAATAACCGAGCCACCACAAAAGCCTTGTAGATTCCAACAGCAACTCTTTATTCCCGAACTCTCACCGACACTCTACATGCATGTTCTGGGGAAAAACACTCCCTCCACCGGGCTCTGCGTACCAATTCTCCCAGAACCCCGAGAGAACTCAACAGGAACTCAAGGAGGGGGCGCCTGAGGCAGCAGGATATGCCCTAATCCCAGCAGGATCCACCCTAAACCCGGAGCCACCCTAATCCCTGAGCAGGGTCACCTTTCAACCCCAAAATGCCATGCGTCATTCCTACTTGGCTATGGCTCTCAGCACACAAAATGGAAATTTTTCTGCCTTTAGTGAGGAATTACACCATTAGTGCTTCTTGGGTTAAGTAGTGCTTTTGTCTGAGGGGTGGCCATGTAGGGGAGGGGTCATTTACTGTAATTGCTTGAAAATGCTGCTGTGTGTGAACAGTGGTTTTAGATTAATTTCCTGCTTCCTTTTAGATGTTGTCATTTGTCTTATGGGAATCTGTAAATGTTTATTAACATTTAAACACCCACTTGAAAGATTACATTTTGATTGGAAGTTCATGAGGTATCACGGAGCTACTGATTCTGAAAAATCAGAGCGTGCCCTACCTTACCTGCCTACATTTCAGATACTAGTCAGTGGCCATTCCAGTGGAATCCACAAGCTAAAAGCCTCTTAGATTTGGGTTTATGGTGATAGCATCTTTAAATAGATCTTTAAACTCAGAAACAAAGTGGTTACCCAACTTTACCTGGATAATTGTGAGAATTGAAAGGTAATCCTTATGTTTCCATTATGAGGCAATTTCCAGAAAGAAAGAGGTTCAAAAAGTTTTTGTCACAAACTATAGTGAATTGTGCTCCATTTTTGTGTACAATGAGTCGAAATGTATAACTAATTAGAACAAATTAAAAAGAAAGATGAGGAGGGCTGGGGTTATGGCTCAGTGATAGGTTGCTTGTCCAGCACGTGCGAGGCCCTGGGTTCGATCCTCAGCACCACATAAAAATAAATAAACAAAATAGGGGCTGGGGATATAGCTCAGTTGGTAGAATGCTTGCCTCTCATGCACAAGGCCCTGGGTTCAATCCCCAGTACCACCAAAAAAATAAAAAATAAAAAAAATAAAGGGGGTCTGGGGATGTGACTCAAGCGGTAGCACGCTCGCCTGGCATGCATGCGGCCCGGGTTCGATCCTCAGCACCACATACAAATAAAGACGTTGTGTCCATCGAAAACTAAAAAAATAAAATATTAAAAGTTCTCTCTCTCTCTCTCTCTCTTTAAAAAAAAATAATAAAATAAAAAAGGTATTGTATCCAACTACTTCTAAAAGAAAATAAATAAATATTAAAAAAAGAAAGATGGGGAGAAAAAGTTTTTGTTCCCACACTTTGTACCCAATTAAATCTGACCCGTTTTTCTGCACTCCAACCCTAGGAACTTTAGGAAAGACAGTGTTCTCTTCTGGGTCTCTTGGAGACAGCCTGGCTCATGGGGAAGTCTCTGCCCCTCCCTTCTGCCTTATAACCAGCAGCCCATCAGCAACCCATCTGACTCTGCCTGCATCAAACCATTTCCTCCTGTGAGGAGAAGCCAGAGGATGGGGTCCTTCCAGTGCTGATGTGTGCGCTGAGTTCACTTGACCATCGTGATGGGGGCAGTGCTGGCTGCTTGCCAAGCGCACAGACCATTTCCTTCTTTTCTCCCAGGCATTGATCGTAGAGTGCTCTCACAGCCTTCTTCTTGCTAGTGTAATGCTGACTTGGATACTTGAAAATATAAGTTTTTATACTGTCATTTATAGTTATGTTTTTGAGGGGAGGGAATAAAACCTCCTGTTTTTTCACTATTTCTCCAGGACTCTGGATCGACTTGGAAATGTCCTACAATGGGTCCTTTCTGATGACTCTCGAGACCAAAATGAATTTGACCAAACTAGGTAAAGAGCCTCTTGTTGAAGCCCTGAAGGTTGGAGAAATTGGCAAAGAAGGGTAAGGGGCTATATATGAACTTACTAACCCAACCCTGGGGGACCAGCCTCTCCCTGCAGCCTCTGTGAAGCAGGTCTGAGGTGTGGGAGCCTCTGGATGGCAAGCACACTTCAATGTAAGTGGGCCACAGAGCAATTTGGGGACAGTTTCCAAGCTTTTCCCAGGGACTATGAGTTCTCATCCCCTGCTTAGCCATGACAGTGTCTTCTGCCTCAACACTGTGAGGGTCACAGTCACCGGGCTGGGTAATAGTCTTGATTACCCCAGAAAGCACCACTGACAAGCAGGGTAGACTCATTAGAGTGACAAAGCACTCTGCAAATCATATCATCTCTTCAAAAGCTCTTTCAGTTCTCAGCCATAGACAGCGCTGTGTGGAGTAGGCTAAGGTCCCTTGGGGAGATATTGCTTTAATCACCAAGTCAGAATTATTTATAGAGATGGTTGATTTTTTTTTAAGCCGAGAGGGTACTCTGCAAATGTTCTGAGAAACATTTTCCTAAAATAATACAGTACGTATTTGCTTAGTAAATTCTTCTCTTTGTAAACAGTGTATCTGTGTCCAGAAGTGTCTGATTTAGAAATATTCCAAAATTGTGAGATAGTTAAGAGAACCTAATATTTTTAAATTTTTGCTTTAATGTGTACAGGAAATAAGCTAAAACTTTTATCATTCCCACACACCTTGAAAGTGGCTGCTCTGATTACATGTTTAAGTGATATCATTGTTTTATCAAATTAAAAATGTATTTCTTGTTCTGTAGTTCCTTACATGGACTAAACAGTACAATGACAGGGAAATAACATAAGGGGCCACCTTCACAGGAGCTGAATGCAAGACCCAGGCTCTAGGATTTTTGCTTAGCTACAGTACTGACCTACTGCTCTCATTCATGCTTCATGTGATAATGGCAGACTGGGGGAGCTGGGTTATACCTGCAAGATTATTCTTTTGCTTTGATTATCCTGATTTATGTAAGTTACTTAATAAACTATTCCTGTTTTAATAATTGGAGAATTTCACTTGCTGTATGCAATCTAACTTATATCTACTATTTTCCTTTCATTTTCTGCTATTTGTTAAAATGTATTTGGATTCGGCAATCTGTGGATTTGTATTTTCTGGTGAGTGGTACTTATCAACTCTCCCTGTGGCATTCATACCCTGTAAGTGCTGAGTCTTGTTTGGTCCCATGTGAAGGCATGAAGAGGCCTGTCTTTTCATTGTGTTCCTAAACATGAAGGCATAGTCCAGGTCCTATAAGAACTGGGGTTGGGAATAGAGGCAAAGCTTTGCTAACAGGTAAAATCTCACAGACTTCCCCAGTTAGAATTGCTGGGGTCCTGAGCTAGCCCTCACCACTTCTTGTCCATTGCCCCAAGCCTGTCCCCACACACAGCTGAGCACCATCCGTCCAGCCTCGTGACGGCAGAGTTGCAGAAACAGTCTTGAAAATGAGGTCTCCAGGGCTGGGGTATAGCTCATTGGTAGAGCATTTGCCTATCAAGCATGAGGCGAGGCCCTGGGTTCCATCCCCAGCACCACCCCCAAAAAATGGAGGAGGGGAAGAAAAGAGCTCTACTAAATGGTAGCAGTGACACAAGTTTCAGTCAGAAGGATTTATGCAGGGAGCCCTTTCTGAAAACAGCTCTGTGCCGGCACAGAGGTTCAAATTCTCCACTGGAAAGGGGTTCTTGGGCATCAGGTTGCCAATAAGGCCAGGTCCCTGGTCCTGGTCACTTAGGCATTCCACATTCACTGCCATTTATGTGGCTCACAAACTGTGACTGATCTGAGGGTACACATATTCCTAAGCAAGCCATGGTCTCCAGACTGAGTGAGAAAACCCTCGGCTTTAGGAATGTGGTGGTATCAAATTTAATTTTTAATATACTTCTAAAGTACCATTTTTTCCTAGAAGAGTTTGGCATAAAATGTTTTGCTTCTTCCCGTGAGGATGTTAAATTATATATTGATGTGTAATTGCCTGCCATTTATTCTTAAAAGCAAAACTGGGTGTGGTGGCACACATATTGCAAGTTTGAGGCGAGCTTCAGCAACTTAGTGAGACTGTCTCAAAGCAAAAAATAAAAAGAACTGAGAATATACCTCAGTGGTAAAGTGCCCTAGGCTTAAGCCCCAATATTCTCTTCCCCTCAAAAAAAGCAAAGTATATAATCTAAAAGCACTTCATCTGGGAAGGAAAAGACCTAGGAAAATGAACCCTTAATCATTTTTTTTTGCAAAAAGAACCCCTTGGGGATCCTGAGCACTCTGGAGTCTTCTTTCAGAAGATGCCTCCACAGGCATCATTTGACTCAAAGTTTCTGGGAGCCTCTAAAAACCCATCTGTGGTTAAGAACTTAATCCCAGAAGTGATTCTAGAATCCACTTCTTCACTTTTTCAGTCGTGAGCAGTTGGGATCATGTTGAGACTAAGTGGCAGAGGAGAGACAGAAGGCAGCACACGTAGTAGCTTTTATGAGGCATGTGATCTTTGCTACTAACACTCTCCTTAATATTAAACCTCCAAAGAGCAGACTGTGGGATGGGCCAGTAGTGGCCCTCTTCCCCAGGCCTCCCTTCAGCCTGTGATCACCTGTCCAGGGCCACACTCAACACAGGGGTTTGTTCCCGGTGTCTGGCTCTGGCAGGGCCTAAGCTTTATTTTGCTTTTTTCAGTGCCCATTCAAGTGTGCAAATGATTATACTTTGGGGAGTCTCTGAGGAGATGCTACTCCACCTGGAAGAAGTCTCTTCCTGGCAGGAAGTCTGTTACCTGTGGCATCTGAGGGCAAGATGGAGAATTGAAATCTGTGTTGTTTTGTTCCAGTGAAGTCCCTTCCCTTTGAAATGTGTGCCCACTGTGTATTCATAGACATTTTTCTTCTAGGTTTTGCCTTTCCTAGATAGCTTTTTTTTGTCACACATTATAGTTAACATCAGTAAGTATTGGAAATGGAATTCAAGAGCTGGGAGAATATAGTTCACTGATAGAGCATTTGCCTAACACACTAAGACCCTGGGTTTGCTCCCCAATCCTGCAAAAAACAAATGAACAAATAAAAAAGGAATTCAGGTAGTGAGCTGAGCAGACTAAACCTTAGGAAAGGACCTGAAGAGGACCCATATGGATCAAAGGAAAGCATTTTGCATGTAAGGTATTGGCCTGTTCCTTCCTCACTACTGCAGCTTGGGCCTGTGTGCAGGTTCTCACAGGGCGACCCCCTCTGACCTCCATATTGGGTCACTGGGCTGTTTCACCATCCCTCGACCCCCAGACCCCTGACCTTCTGGGAGCCAAGAACTCGCAGTTTCCACTGTGACTTGGTCTTGTTGATGACTGTGTACTCGTGTGTCTGCAGCAGAGGCATGGGACTGATTTCCTTTAAGTTAAAGAAAATTAATACATTTTTTATAAATGTGGTCTCTTATAGGGCTGCAGAATCTAATTACGGTCTCTTCACTTAGAGCATTTCTTAAGCTGCATTTTAGAATTGCCTCAGGAATCTGACATTCTTTTAACCATCCTGAGGGATAGCAAGTCATCTTGCTTTGTAGATGGTATAGACATAACTAGTCTTTGTCAGAAGTCATGGTGATTATGAGACCAAGAAAAAAAAATTTTTTCATTCAAGGCAAAGCATTGATGATAAAAAAGATCACTTTTTCTTGTGCCTGACCCCAAACACATTCCAAAAAGATGTGCAGCAGAGGCCACATGATTGGAACAAGCCTGTTCAGGTGGCTCTCTGAGAGGGCAGCACACTCATATGGAATTCTGATGTGTGTTTAAAGCCGTTAGGCCCATTACCTTCAAACACATCTTCTATGAGGATGTGCAGTGTGTCTTTCTCTGAAGTTCTTGCTGGCATCATGAGGTCAAGATCATAAAATGCATGTTCAATTATAAACAAATATCAGCCAAACATTGAGCCACACATGTGACTCAGTACTTATTGGAAGTATTGGTGTTGCATAATACAGCTCCCAGTGCAGACCTTAAAGGTACCACTTGGTCAAAATCAGAATTTCACATCTTCTGATCTGCTTTAACTGATATAGCATTATCTAAATTCCTCACTTCAGACCACAAAATTTGTCCTGTTCTCTGTACTACAGAGGATTAGTTAGGGAACCTGAGAGCTCACTGCAGGCTTAGCCTTTGGCATCTTCTGCTCAGGGTCTGGAGCTGACAAATGACACACACAGATGGGAACACAAGGGAGTGGCTCAGCAGATCTCCCTGTGATCTTAGGTCCTGCAGGCAGCCCTTTTTGCTGTGTGGATGGGGAGCAGACCCTGTCCTGTCGAAACAGAGCAAGGCCTGAGAGCCAAAGAGCACAGCCACCTGACTTCTGATGGAGAGGTAGGGTGGCTGTGTGTGGGTTGGCAGTTTACATCTCTGACTGTCCTCATCTCAAGACACAGGGGTTAGGCTCTCTTGTGAATCATGTTTTGTGCTGTACATTAGATACGAAAGATCTACGTGAGGGCTGCTAACCACAGAATTCTCTGAAATGGCTCTGTGAACAACCAGTGCCCAGAAACCCTTCCTGAACTAGCCAGGCTTGTGATGGAAGGAGGGAGAGAAAGGCAATCAGGTGCTGCTGGGGGATGGGATGAGGGGCCTTTATTCTGCAGACAGAGCTCCTCTTAACGGTGGAAGTCCAGCTTGCTGGTTTAGGGTTGGCTCTAACATTTCAGAGCTGGGGTTGAGCAAGATCCTCATGTCCTTCCAGAGAGGACATTCTTGGGATCCTCTTACAGCCGGGCTCCTGTTTCAGATGTGGCGACTTCAGTCCTGCCCTCCTGTACATGATGCTGGGGTACTGCTGGCCCTTCATGGCCACAACAGCATGTGCACTCTGCCCATGTCTTCAGTGATCAGGAGATGACTGCCCTGGTCGGCTTCTGGTGGCCCAAGAACGGTGTCAGAGGAAAACCAAAGAGCTGCAGCTGCAGGAAGACAGGGCCTATCTCGACAATTTTGTCCTTATCAACAATTTAAGGCCCAAACTCTGCTTAGTGAACATTTGGTTGCCTAATTCTGTTCAGAAGAACTCTCTCCCTCATCCATTTTATCCTGATTTAGTCCCTGAGCCTTAGAGACAGGTCCCTGTCAGTACTGTTTGTTGCAAAGCCACAGTCCAGGAAGGGAGAGCTGCCTTGGTGGAGCTGAAGGTCAGCTAGGAAGCCCCCAGTGTCCCTCAGCAGGGAGCCTTGGTCTCTCACCTTTGCTGCTGATCCAGTAAGCTGATGCCTCTGGAAACTGGAGTTTCCAACCCAGAGAAATTAATGAGGGTTGTTGTTCTCTGGTGAGGCTTTCTGTTATTTTAAAAGGAAAGATCTTTAAACTTGTACTTCTCCATGAAAGTCCCTGGGTTCTCATGTCACTTGCTTCCTCAAGTCCCTTGAGACTTACACCTTGTGGTTGTTGACTTTTTCTGTGACCCTCAAGAGATGGGGCAGGTGGTAGGGGGGAGTAAGATAGATATGTAGTTTCACTAGGAAGGAGTCTTGGGTCAAAACTAATTTGGGAGGTAATGAAAACAGGAAGCACTACAGTTATTGACTCAGCCAGAGGCAAGGGACTTGCCAGCATGTCCTCATCATCAGTGAGAGGTGGTCCTGTCACCAGTATTAGCTGTCACCTCACTCCTGCAGCCATCCATACTTTCCATTTACCCTCCCACTTGGCTCCTGCTGCATTACTGACAAAATCACCACCTGTCCTGACACATGCTCAAAAGCAAACTCTTCTGGGCCCAAGTCCTCTTCAATCCTGTTAGGGGACTTGGTGCTGGAGTCTCCTGGGGAAGCAGGTCAATCCTTGCACTCTTGGATTGGGCCTCTTTCTTGGTTGGTTGGAGACAATGACAGTGTGTAATAGAAGTGCCATCTTGATCCCCTGTGGTTGAGCCTGTGTGTGTGTGTGTGTGTGTGTGTGTGTGTGTGTGTGTGTGTGTGTGTCTGGGCATGCGCGGACATGCATACAAGTGCTCTGAGAGCAGTGGGCCAGCTGCATTGCTGACTGTCCCCTGTTCAGTTGCAGGCCCAGGGCTTACTGTCTAGCCGACAGTGATGAGGAATCTTCTAGTGCTGGCTCCTCTGATGAAGATGATGCACCAGATCCCAGTGGGGGAGACAAACAGCTCCTCCCAGGGGCTGAGGGGTAAGTGGATAAGGGCTCCTGGAGACTCCAGGGGTCAGGGTGGCAAGTTGAGAGTAAACGTTTTCCCCCTCTTTCCTCCATAATCTTTTCCTCCTTAACAGTGAGTTGGGTGATTTTTTGCATTAATAGCCAGTGTCAGTGGCTTGTTTAAATTCCAAGTCACAGAGAGAAAAGACCTGTATAGCTTTTCTTTCTTAAGAGGGTACTGATACCATGGCTCCCCACAGCAAAAGAAGGTGAACTGCATGCTCACTGTGCAGAGCCCTCCCTGGATCTTCAGAGGGGCCTACCCTACACACCACCTCCCCCTGGTGCCCAGTGGAGAGAAGAGAACCTCCCTCTCCTGAAGCTGAACCCACTTGCTGCCCTGGAGCTACTCACTAGTCCCTACAAAGCTGAAACCATTCAGATGATATCTTGGGTGTATTTTTTAAATATGAATGACTTAGCTGATCTTCTAGATTATGAACTTCATTTAGGGGCTCTCTTTGCCTGTTACTTGGATAGCAGAATTATCAGAGTGCTTAAACAGCCTCTCTATAAGGATCTTTGAATTATTAAAAGGGAGCTGAAGAAACTTAAGATTACTGAGAAGTCAGATGATTCAGAAACTTTTGTATAAAAATATTGATTTAGCTGGGTGGGTGGCACACACTTGTAATCCCAAGCTACTTGGAATGCTGAAGCAGCAGGATGGCAAATTCAAGATCTGCCTAAACAACTTAAAGAGACCCTGTCTCAAAATAAAGTTTGAAAAAGGGCTGATATAGCTCAGTGGTACAGTGCTTTGCTTGCATGAATGAGGCCTTGGGTTCAATTCAATACCCAATACTGAAAGAAAAAAGAGGAAAAAGAAAATATATACATATTTACTTTTAAAATCCTAGAGAAGATGAGTAGAGAGCCTTTGAGAAGCTGTTGCTAAAAAGTTTGTGTGCATTATTTTAAATGTAACTGATTGATCTTCTTAAGAATGATTGTTTGGGGCTGGGGGTGCAGTTCAGTGATAGAGGGCTTGGCCAGCTGCATAGGCCCTAGATTTGATGCCCAGCACTGCAAAAAAAGAAAAAAAAAAAGGAAAGAAAGGAAAAGACTTTTCCCTTTACACATAGTATTCCTGATGCTCTGGAGCTGTGGAGGATTTTTAAAACAAATATCCCCTTTTTTCAGGGCGTTTTAGGTAGATATGGCCTGACACAGAAGCTTATTTTCTTGGTCTTCTAGCTTGTCCGTTTGATGTAGCATTTTCCTTTAAGAAGTTCCAAGCCCTTTGAAAAGTACTTGCACCTTAGAGTTTATATGACACCTCCCAAAAACAGGCAGTGTGTCACTGTTTTGTATCCCTATTGGTGCAGCCTGGTTTGCCGTTTACTGTTTGGAGATGGTGGGATTTCACTTAAGAAGACATGAACTTGTATTCAGCAACTTGAACAGCAATAAGAGCGGGGGGTGGCTTTTCCAAATTGAGGACTTTGTCCAACTCTCTCCATTGTCAAGTCAGGTGCTCTTAATTCTCATCTGAGGGAGATTTGACTCCCATCATGGGGTCATTTGCCAGTATTATAGAGATTTTTGATTGTCATGAGTGGGGAGTCTGCTGTTGCCATTGAAATAGGTGAGGCCAGGGACAACTAAAAATTCAATAGTACACAGGACGGACCCCCCTCAACCCAGAATTACCTAGTCCAGAAAATCAGGAGTGCCATGGTTGAGAAATTGCTGTCAAGTAAGGTGAACACAGAGCCATGAGGTTTTGTTTGTGAAAGAGCAAAGCCTATGCTAACATCCCTGTTTTGTTCCTTGTCTGAAGATACGTTGGAGGTCATCGAACGAGTAAGATTATGAGGTTTGTTGATAAAATCACCAAGTCAAAATATTTCCAAAAAGCAACAGAGACAGAGTTCATTAAAAAGAAGATTGAAGAAGTCTCCAATACCCCCTTGCTGCTAACTGTTGAAGTACAAGAATGTCGAGGAACCCTGGCGGTCAACATTCCACCACCCCCAACCGACCGAATATGGTATGGGGAGGGTCCTTAAAGACAGCAAGTGATTCCTTTTGTTGCATGACCATGAACATCCCACCCAGCCTGCTTAACTTTGGGATTAGGGCAAGTACCATGGACAGGAGCTTTTTCCCACTATTTTCATGGAACCCCAATATTCGTTGTAAATTTGATTGCACTTTCTTCTGTGAATGGTTAATTCACATTTAAGGATCCATCTTCACATGTCAGAAAAAGTTAAGGTGAATGCTTGAATTTTATGGGATGAGCTGTTTTTATTCTCAATCCTCCTCCACCCTAAAGATTACTCCTCTACCAGTGATAACAGCTGCAAACTGTTATCAGTTTGTAGCAAACTGGTATTCTCTGTCCTGTATTCTCTGACTGTACCACTTGATTAATTGTCACAGCTTCTTGGTGGGGTAGGAGCCCATTGTCCCTACTCGGCAGGTGGGAATTACACATCCAAGTAAAGTCCAGGTGGTTAGAGAGAATCCTGAGTTAGATCTTGACATCCAGGAGGCTGGAGCACGGGTACTTGGTGCTTGTGGTAGGAGGTCTATCCAAGAAGTTGGTTCTCATCTCCACCTGCAGGTTAGAATTACATGGGGACTTGCTAAAAATACAGATATGCCTGGCCCATACATCAGGCTTTGGGGGAGTTGCCGTGATTAACCCAAGGTTGAGAATCATTGAAATAAATTTTTCATAAGTCCAGCATCTCTCTGTGAATCTCAGTTTTAAAATTGGCAATCTGTGCTGGGGTTGTGACTCAGAGGTAGAGCGCTCACCTAGCACATGCAAAGTGCTGGGTTCAAGCCTCAGCACCACATAAAAATAAATAAAATAAAAGTTTTTTAAAAATTTGGCAATCTAAATCCTATATAGTAGGTATAGTATATACAGTAATTGCAGAAGGAACTGCATTGTATCATAAACTACACTCTTAATAAAACTATAACTGTGATCCATCCCAGAGGGAAACGAGCATGCTGTGCATATCCATTGTATCCAGGAGGCTCTGTAGAAATAATCAGAGGAGGAATGATAACACTGGTGTTTCCCAGGATAACTTAACACCTTTTTAGATTTTATTTTCTAAAAGTCATATGGTTAAGTAAAGAGAGATTGAAAAATGAGTATGATGAAAAGACAAAAAATAAAAGCCCATAATCTTATCACTTAGAAATATTTCTTTTTAAACAATGAGTTGGTAAAATATTTCTTCTCCTTACTGCCAGCCTTTTAGATTTAGCAATTATAAATGGCACTGCTCAGTAAGGGTCAAAATAAAGGCCTCTCAGCTAGTGCTGCCCATCACTGCTCCAGTGCTGAACTCTCTGCTGTGGAACTGCAGAGATAAGTAAAGATAGGGAGAGCACTTAGAAATTTTTATAGCAATTTGACATTGTATTTCTAAGTCACTGGTTCGTGCTATCATACTACATCCTCAGGTAGTATGATAGCAAACAGTGTCTTGTCTACTTTGCTACAGTTCTGAGTGCCAGTCTGCTTCCCAGGAGGCCATAAAATACACAGTGTGGAGTGTGGGGAGAAGAAGCAGGTTATAGAATGTCCTCTGTCTACACATGCTTAGGAAGATGAGGAAAATTGACCCCACTCCTCTCAATGGTCCTTTCTTGGAGATGACATTCAAAGAAAGGCTATGTCTTTCAAGTTCCAGTTTACACCCTTATGTTTTGACTTTTGTAATATACATTATCTTATTTTATGAAAATTTAACAAATTACTATTTGGGGGGAAAACAAAAACCACAAAAGAATTCCCAGATCATGGACTTATGCTTCCTGGCTTTCCCATTGCATCAAAACTGATCTAAATCCATCATAGCCCTGTCCAGAGGACACAGGCAACTCACAGTTCACTCTTGCTGTGCTGAATTGGCTTTAGAAGGGATTCTCAGAATAAGAGAGCACTTCAAGTAGTAATAAAGTCCCATGTGAATGAGGAATGCTTGCCATAAGTGCTTGTCTACTTCTTTTCTCTGCTTCTAAATGTGGTTATTACTTGTTTTCTTCAAAAAGGTATGGTTTCCGGAAGCCGCCCTATGTGGAGCTGAAAGCTCGGCCAAAACTTGGAGAGAGAGAAGTGACTTTAGTTCATGTGACAGACTGGATAGAGAAGAAACTAGAGCAAGAGTTTCAGGTAAACCCACGTGTTATCTGTGTTTCACTCCAAGTATGAAAGTTCTGGGCAGAACAGAGGTCCTGAACTCACTTCTTCTGGGTCAGGTATCCTCTTTTGAGAATCCAGTGAAAACCATGGACCTATTGGACATGTCAACACGTGTCTATAATCCCAACAGCTCCGAAGGCTGAGGCTGGAGGATCACAATTCAAGGCCAGAGTCTGCAATTTAGCAAGGTCCTAAATAACTTTGCTCAAAAAAAAAAAAAAAGGACTGGAGATAGGCTCAGTGGTTCAGTGCCCCTGAGTTCAATCCCTGGGACCAAAAAAGAGAAAATAAAATAAAACAAACTACTTAGTTTGGACCTTCATCCCAGAGACAGCACATATGCTTAAACATGGGCATAAAACAGTGCTTCATTTATAAGATAATTTTATGTGTGAATTTTTGCAGTGCACTGAATCCTCAGTAATACTCAATCCTCAATAATACTTTAAAGCACAGTTGTCCTTCAGGACTTTGTAGATTAGCAAAGGAGTTGTTTACTTTGTGATGAATTTCACCTTTTGAAAAAGACTACTTTCTTTTCATGATAGTATATTTTGTTACCATTTTTCCAAAAATTATTTTATTACTTAAAAGCAATTAATAACCATTTTCAAAAGTACAGTCTCAAGAGCTGGGGCTATAGCTCAGTGGTAGAGCTCTTGCCTAGCACATGTGAGGCATTGGGTTTGATCTTTAGCACCACATAAAAATAAACAATCAAAATAAAGGTATTGTGTCCATCTACTAAAAAAAAAGTACAGTTTCAAAAACCCTGAGGCATATTCACAGAACATTACTAAGTAATCTTCAGAAGAGACCTAGATGTGGGTCAGAGAGCCAAATGATGACATCTTGTACCAGTAAGCTAGTTGGGACTCTCTGGACTTTGTCCCTCCCGTGTAAAGTTTGGAATTGACCAGCTGGCAACACCTGGCTGCCTTCAGGGAAGTCGCTCCCTGCCCTGGTGTGGTATTCATACCTTGCTCAGTTGTTCAGTTCAACGAACATTTGTGGAAACCCTTCCATGTCCTAGGGACCAAGTACCCTGGGAATCCAAGAGGAATCAGGCCCCCCTCCAGATATCTTCTACATCCTTGGAGTTTGCTCAGCCAGAGTGCATTCTCCACGCCTGTTTTCTGTATTCTGCCATCAGACATAATGCAGTGTAGCTGAGGCCTTGGAATGAGCCATTCTCACCACATTTTGATCAGATGTTTTGTTTTGTGGTGTAGTGAGTGGATGGACCCAGGGCTTCGTGCCTGCTAAGCAAGTGCTCTACCACTGAGCTGTACCTCCAGCTCCTTAATCAGTTATTTGAAACATAGTTGTCTTTCAATTTTTTGTGAATTAGCAAACAACTTGTTTACTTTGTGATGAATTTTACATTCTGAAGAAGACCTACATCCTTTTCATGATGGGATATTTTAAGATTTTTTCAAAATCATATTGTTATTTAAAAGTTAGAGGGCTGGGGCTGGGGCTCAGTGGCAGAGCGCTTGCCTAGTATGTGTGAGGCACCACATAAAAATAAATAAATAAAGGCATCGTGTTCATCTATAACTAAAAATTTTTTTTAAGTTAGAGATTAAATATAACTGATAACCCATTTCTGAAAAAGCTTACTGTTGTCACCAAGTGGGAAAGTTCTTTGAACCTAGTTTGGAGAAAGACTCTCATGCTGTTAATTTTTTCCTTTCTCTTGTATCCCTAGATCCTACACGGGAATTTGGGTGGGTGGATCATCCCTTTTAGTAGGGGTTATTGGACTCCAAGGAGCAAGAGGAGGGAAAAGAGGGCAGAGATTGGATGCTGGTGCACTCAACACAAGTTCAGAAATGGAAGGATAGCTGTTTTTCTCTACCATAGCACCTCACTTGGTTTTTTGTGTATGCTTTTGTAAACAAGAGTAATTATGGAGGATTGAGTGCATTGACAAAACTCACATATAAAATTATTTTATAAACAAGCAAAGCACCATTATAATCAATCAGATTATCCTTTGGGCATTAACTGTAGTAGGATTTCTTTTATAGATAGCTTTGTGTGGTTTGGGTTTGAAAAAAAAAAGTTAGCTTACATTTTGTTGATAACATTTAAAATAAATAAAAATACATTCACTTGGAGTATGTGTTCTGGACATAATTTGGAAATATTGTCAGCAGTTAATCTAGTTCTCCTAAATTAATGTTGTTGAATGCTTGTTATTTTATCCAGTGTTTCTGCTTCAGAACTGACATACTGGGTTCTTCATGCACTGGTGTAATTCCTTGGCTTTTTCTAAAGCATGGTGGAGGAATTGGTTTGGAATGTGTGGGTAAAGTTTTCTCACATATACATCTATTTTTAACTTGTCTAAAGCCTAAAATTATCAGAACAAAAGAGGGGGACAGCCTAACAAAGCATTATTCCACATGGCTGTTCTTTAATATCTCCCTACAGAAAGTTTTTGTCATGCCAAACATGGATGATGTTTATATTCCTATAATGCATTCAGCCATGGACCCTCGCTCTACTTCCTGCCTCCTGAAAGACCCACCTGTGGAGGCTGCTGACCAGCTGTGATGGGTGAAGATGAGATGTTCCCAGTATTATGAGACCTAGCTCCAGGTGTGGGGTTCGTGGCTGCCATCTGTGCTGTGGTCCTGGCCTTTACTTTTGCCACAGCTACTGTCTCTTCAAGGACTGCTTATGCCCTCTGCCTGCTGGTGCCCATTCCACTGTGAGGTGTCATTCCCCGCATCCGGTGACAGGTGTCTGGATTGCCTGCTGCAAAGCTTTGATTTGGCAAAGGAGAGCAGAAGAAATATCATGATGGGTCCAGAAGTTAAGTGACTCACATCGTGGCTTTTTAAAAAGTCTACCAGTTTTTGTGGCAGCAAACAAGCACATTCAGAGCAAAGCTGTTCAACTGGAAGGCTTCCCCTTGCCTCCTCAACTCCTCCAAAGCTTTTCCTCAGGCAGCTGATGCACAATGGAACTTTTTCACTGGACACTTTGAACACAATTGCAGCCCTCCACACTCCCAGAATGTCAACATGGTATTGTGTGGAGTGGAATTTTGTGAGCCATTTCATTGTTGGTAAAGAGACAGGCATAGTAACTTTTTTTTTCATGATTATTGTGCATTTTGGAAGCAAGTAGCCATAGAACACATACACTAACACTTTCAGCTGGGGTGGAGACAGTGATTTATGTGAACGTTAGGCAAAGCCATGAGATCAAACCATCCCAAGCCTTTACCAATGAGGTACAATCACCTTGCTTCTAATCCTGATTGTTTTCCTGAGACATGAGCTTATGTGACAAAGTCAAACAGTGCACATAATGACTGTATCTCCCTAGTATAGATGGGGTGGAGCCAGAAAGCCAGAGCCATGGTCTTTCATCTGGCATTTCCTGTGTGCTCCAGAAAGCTTCATTTAGGAATCTGAATGCTTTGTTAATTTAATTGGTCTGGGAGTTTTGTGGGCAGTTCCTTCCTCATGGCCAAACAGAGAACTGCTGTATAATTATTTTAAGAGTCAAGACCAAATATTTGCTCAGCATCAAACACTACATCTCAAAATAGACGTGACTTTTCTTTAATGTTGCCAACTTAATTTTGTGCATCTGTGTCATAATGTTTAGTTTACAAGTTTGGGGGCTAATTGTATAATTTGCTTTGAGAAGTAAACTTAATTCAATTTATTGTTTAAAGCTGCATCCAATGTCAATTACCTTGAATAACTTTTAAAACTTACATCTGTGGACAAAGCTAATAGTGGTTTTGTAAGCAGCACCTTGCCTGAACATGACTTTAAAGAAATTAATATATTGAAAAAATATATTTGAACCCTTGATTATTGCACCATTAAAACATTTGACTTAAATTTTTTGACCATTCCACCCAGTGTACTGTTGTAATTTCTCATTGTGTAGGCTGATTTACCTGTCAAGAGTCCGCATGTCTTTTTCACTGGTCTATAACTTTTGTGCAATAACTAAAGGCAAAGGACTAGATGCACTACTGTGTAGAGATTACAGGACTGTACCCTATTGCACTTAAAAATAGTATGTGGGGATTTACAATAGCTTGCATTGTTTCACAAAATAAACATCTCATGTCAATACTAGATAAGCATCTAAGTTATTTCTACTAAATCCTGTTTAGATAAGGACAGAATAAAGAATGCTGGGTACTTGGGCTGCTGCCTGGCAATAGTAGTCTTCATTTACTGGATGGTCACTGTACTAGTCTTTTAAGTGTCAGAAGATAAAATTATATAAAAAGATCTAATTGGCTTTTCTCTATAATTGAGGAAGCCTTCGTTGTACAAAATGATTTTGAGCTTCATCCTGAAGAAACATAACAGTGGGTTTTTTAAAGGTGGAACTATGACTACTTTTGAAAGGTTAGGAGACTTCTTTTGGTAATAACTCAGGTAAACTGGAACGTTTTTTAGGAAAAACTGGTTCAGACCTGCTTCCCTAAAGCATCAGTACAATTATGTGGCATCCTTGCGACCTTGTGTGGCTCAATCAATACAATGACCCCCAAAACTTAATCGGAGTCCTCATTCTTCCTCACTTCACATTTTGAGAACCCAAACTCATTTGCCCTTCAACACTAGGCCAAGTGCAAGATCTCAACTGGAGAACTGTGAGGTTGCGTGGTCTTTTAGGTACAATGCATTTCAGTCACCCCGAGCTGCTCAGGTTTCTTGGGATAATTAGCTTCCCCCAAATTTTAGGCCCACTGTCGTCAAGCCGCTTGCCTGCTTTTTTATATCACAGCTACACCTTAGCCAGAAATTAAAACTCAGATCCAGGCCAGCTCCCATCAAATCCTATTGTTCAAGATTTACATCAGTCTCCCCTCTTGCCATTCCACAGCATGCAACTAAACCCGCACATCTCACTAATCCCATACTGAGGGCTTGGGACTTAGTGGAGCAACAAATGTATGCAATTTGGGAGAGGAAAATAACGGGTACACTCACAAAAACTAGGCAGTGGGGCCTATGGCTATCTCCGTCATTCCCCAGGACACTGCAGCTGAATCCTCCCTCTAAACTGCCCAACTCCAGCAGCATCGATGCTGATCCTGGGCATGGCCATGTAGCTCGCGGTTAAAAGGGCCGCCAGCGAGAGGCAGGCGGCCCCAGTTATGCGCGAGCACGTCCTCTGGCGCTGCAGCCTGACCCCCGACGCCACGCGCAGGCGCAGCAGGGGCTCAAAGGCAACGCGTCGCCAATGAGGCAGAGAGACACACACACACACACACACACACACACACACACACACCCCAGCGCTGTTGTCAAATCATTTTATTGAGAAGGTTGGAGATTAAGGAGTGCGGAAGCGCTGAAATTAACGATTAAATCCGACGTCCTCCGCAAGGCCAGACCTGCAAAAGCAACAGCGGTGTGTGAGAGAGAGTGAACCCGCCCGCCCTTTCTCACCCACCACCGCGACAGCCGGCTCAGACTACAGTTCGCATCACCAGCGTCAGCAGTCTAACACGTGCTTTACTTGGAATGTCATCACTGCTGGCTGAAAGCCTCCCACCCAAGTCCCGGGCCTGCTTCGCCACACAGCAGATCACAGCGCACCTCACCTTGCTGCCGCCGAAAGGATGAGAAGCGCCTGTGGCTTTTACTTAAAGGAGCACAACGGAAGTGGTGGGGTGGGCTTTACCGCTATTAACCAATAGAAAAACCACACCTCTGACCATGTGCATGTAAAGTTGTCTGATGATTGGCTGTGTTCGCTAGGTCCTCCAGAGTATAGAGTGGTCACACACCAACCATAGAGCTGGGCGTCTAAGCGAGAAGTGTGAGGGTTGTACAGTCCTGGAATTCTTCGAATTTTTTTCCATATCATGATCGCTGTTTGCAATTAGCGATTCCTTTACAGCATGCAAAAGAAACCTTTACAGACAGGAGACTAAATTGTATGAGACCTTCTTTTCGAGGTCAGCCTAGACAATTTGGCAAGACCCTGTCTCAAAATTAAAAATAAAAAGTATGTTTTTCTTAGAAATTATTTTTCCTTTTAATTAGGAAAATTTACCGGGTTTTTTTTAATGCATATTTTTAGTTGTTGATGGGCCTTTTTTTTTTTTAATTCATTTGTTTATATGCAGTGCTGACAACCGAACCCAGTGCCTCACACATGCTAGGCAAGCGCTCTGCCACTGACCACAACCCCAGCATAATTTACTATTTTTTTACTAATAAAAGCAGTCCAACCTATTAGTCTGTTGAATGGGGGTTCTTATTTTTATTATTTTCTATGTAATCTTTAAATTTAAAAAATTCCTCATTGATCCAAAGCAGTAGTTGTTTTTACAAGTGTTAAGCACTCTCGAGACGATTATTAATTTCCTTGTGGTCTAAACTTTTGTCATTGCAATAGTTATTACCTTGTAGTACAGTTTCTACTTGGGGATATATAGATCTTCCACAGATTCTCAAAATGAAGATGTTTTCACTGTCTTGTGCAAAAATGAGATGAAGTATTGATTCAGTGATAGCTGTGTAGTAATTACATTGTCAGAATCTTTGTATACTATGTACTTGATTGGAAGTGTGCGTGCTGTCATTTACTTACACTGATGTGTTAAGATTAAGCTTTAAATACCAAAAGCTGTTGAGGTATTTAAATACCAAAAGCTGTTGAGGTATTTAAAGCTTTTGGTATTTAAACCTAAGTATCCAATACTTAGGTTTGGGAGCGCAAAATGGCCATTTTTTAAAGGAAGTTGAACAGTTTTGAGAGAGAGAGAATTTTTTTTTTTTTTTTAAGTTTATGTTTTACTTTTCGGCGGACACAACATCTTTGTTTGTATGTGATGCTGAGAATCAAACCTGGGCCACACGCATGCCAGGTGAGTGCACTACCGCTTGAGCCACATCCCCAGCCCTGAACAGTTTTTTGTAAAGTCAGACATACACTTACCATGTGACCCAGAGGTCCCTGGGTGTTTACCCAAGAGAAATGACAGCATGTTCACACAAAATCTTTGAACATAAATGTTCACAGTAACATTATTCATAGTCCCTGCAAACAGGGAGGACTAAAATGCCCTTGAAGGGGTACATAGATAGGCAGATTATGGTACACCCATACAGCTGAAAGTTACTTGGCAATAAAAAGCAATGAACTATACATAGATGCCCAAGCTTGGAGTGTTCTCAGAGGGATTATGCCAAGTAAAGGGAGCCAAACTCAAAAGACCATAGGATTCCATTTATGTGACATTTTGGAAAAGACTACAGGGATTGGGGATAGATCAAGGTTTTCTGGGATTGGTAATGTGTGGAGCATTTGACCAAAGGGACAGCAGGAGGCATTTCTTTTTGGTACTGAGAATTGAACCCAGAGGCATTTTACCACTGAGGCACATCTTCAGTCCATTATATTACTTTATTTTGAGAAAATGTCTCACTAAGTTGCTGAGGCTGACCTTGAAACTTGTGATCCTCCTGTCTCAGCCTTCTGAGTCACTAGGACTTCAGGCAGGTATGAATGCACCTGGTTTGGAGACGTTTCGTGTGTGTGTGTATGTGTGTGTGTGTGTGTGTGTGTGTGTGTGTTTTCAGTTAGTAGAGGCATTTCTGAGGATGAGAGAACTGTCTGTCCAGCATCTTGATTGTAGTGGTGTTTACATGACTTTATGCCTTTGTCAAAATTCACAGAACTTCATTGTACTGACATGTGTAACTAATTTAAAAAATTTCACAGAACTATTAATTAAAATTTTACTGTATGGAATTTTAAAATAAAATTTTAAAATTATGTTCCCTTCATTTTTTTTCATTATTTTAATGAATCAAAATTGGCTGTGTTCGCTAGGTCCTCCAGAGTATAAAGTGGTCACACACCAACCATAGAGCTGGGCAGCTAAGCAAGAAGTATGAGGGTGGTACAGTCCAGGAATTCTTCCAATTTTTTTCCGTATCATGATCACTGGTTGCAATTAGCGATGCCTTTACAGCATGCAAAAGAGACCTTTACAAACAGGAGACTAAACTGTGTGAGACCTTCTCTTCCAGACTTTCTGGAATTATAATAATTAAAATAATATTATTTACTTTATATAGTTTGTGGCTAGGCTATTTACCTCATAAAGGTCATGGCTGATAATATTTCTGTCAAGATTACATATATCTGATATAAATGACTATCTACTTGTATCTTTTTTTTTTTTTTGAGAGAGTGAGAGAGGGGGAGAGAGAGAGAGAGAGAATTTTTTTTAATGTTTATTTTTCAGTTATCAGCGGACACAACATCTTTGTTTGTATGTGGTGCTGAGGTTCGAACCCGGGCCGCACGCATGCCAGGCGAGCGCGCTACCGCTTGAGCCACATCCCCAGCCCCATACTTGTATCTTTTGTTTATCTGATATAACTTCACCCATCCCCCCCCTTTTTTTTAGTTGTCGCTGGACCTTTATTTTATTTATTTACTTATTTATATGTAGTGCTGAGAATCGAACCCCGTGCCTCACATGTGGTAGGGCAAGCGCTATACCATTGAGCTACAACCACAGTCCCATCCTTTATTTTTAACTTTCTATACTTTGTTTTCAATGTGTCCTTTTATATAAAACACATGGTCAAATCACAGGGTTCAGTCCAATATATGTGTTTAAAATTACATTTAAATTTTTATTGTGAAATATATCTACATAGAAAAAAGTGCATATAAAGTGTATATATGGTTTAAAGAATATTTATAAACATTCTCTACCTACCATATAGTTAAGAAAAATGACATCATTGATAACTTTGAAATGCACTTTTTTTGGAGAGAACTTTCTGAATCTCTCTCCCTCTGTCACTCAAAGAAAATCACTATTCTGAACTTTGCATTTGTCTTGTTCTTGCTTTTCTTTTATAAACCAGTCTTGGGACCCACCATCACTTCCCACATTCTGTTTGTCAAAGAACCAACCCTGATATGAATACCAAGGGGAGTGGGGGAGCCCCTCTTGGAAGTTGGCTACTATTTTAGTCAACTTTTGCATCACTGTGATCAAAATACCTGACTAAGCTTAGGAAAGGAAAAATGGCTCTCCGTTTCAGAGGTCTCAACCTATAGATGGCTGACTCCACTGCTCTGGGCCCAAGGTGAGGCAGTAGATCGTGGAGGAAGTCCCCAGTGGAGGAAAGCTGCTCAGCTCTTGGGAGTCAAGAACCAGAAAGAGAAAGGGAGAGGGTTAAAGGGGCCCCAAGGAAGATTCACCCTTCTAGGGCACACCCCCAGTGACTCACTTTGTCCAGCCACACCCCACTGGCCTACAGTTACCACCCAATCAATCCATTCAAACTAGATTAGATTACAGTTGTCACAGTGCACTCATTTTACCTCTGAATATAATAGGACCTTTGGGGAGGACACCTTATATCCAAACCAAAATAGCTACTACATTGAGGCTAATTGCCTAGGACAGGGTCTATTTTGCACCTGAAGAGAGTGTATATTCTTCTGTTGTGGGTGTGAAGTTCTATGAGTGTCAAGCAGATGAAGGTAGTTGGTGGTGTTATTCACATCTCCAGTAGCTGTGCTTCTCAGTGGAGCAGTTTTGCCACCTAGGGACATTTGGAGACACTTCAGCTTTTCACAGTTGAGAAGGGTGCCACTGACACCTATTAGAGAGTGTTGTGGGTTGAACTGTGTCCTCTAAAAAGAAATGTTGAAGCCCTAACCCCCATCACCTGTGAAGGTGACCTTATTTAAAAACAGTCTTTACAGATGGGTTCATTAGAATGGTCCCTAGTCCAATATGACTGATGTCCTTATAAGAATAGGAAAATTTAGCTGAGTACAGTGGTGCTACACTTGTAATCCCAGTGGCTGGAGAGGCTGAGGCAGGAGGATCCTGAGTTCAAAGCCAACCTAGTGTTGGCATCATTGCAGCATACTCCTTACTCCCACCCCCACTTTATGAATTTGGTTCTTATTCCCAAGAAATAGAAAGCAGCCTGAGATAAAACCTGCCGGCCTGGAGGCGTGCTGGTGTCTCCCTGTTCTCTCATTGAGAGACAGGAGACCACTCACCTGCCCCTGAGATGGGGACATCCTGGTTTCCCTGTTCTTTCCTTGAGAAGATAAGGGGACATGCCAGGTTACCTGTCCCCACTCTGAGAGATAGGAAACTGCCTGTCTCTGCTCCCAAGAAACAAGCTTGCCTTCCACAAGATCAGGGGATGCTGGCTGTGTCAGTCAAGACCAAGTCCGCCCTAGGGCGCAGCCCTGATTCTAGTCTATAAAAGGTGACCTTCAAGGGTGAGTGGCAGCTGCTGTCCCTCTCTCTGCCCAGAGCAGCCTTGTCAGGCTCCTGACAGTGAACCCTCTTCATATCCCAGGTGTGTGTGATCAGTCCTTATCCCAGGTGTGTTTGTGTGATCAGTCCCTATCCCAGGTGTGTGTGTGATCAGTCCTTATCCCAGGTGTGTGTGTGATCAGTCCTTATCCCAGGTGTGTGTGTGTGGTCAGTCCTTATCCCAGGTGTGTGTGTGATCAGTCCTTATCCCAGGTGTGTGTGTGTGATCAGTCCTTATCCCAGGTGTGTGTGTGTGATCAGTCCTTATCCCAGGTGTGTGTGTGGTCAGTGCTTATCCCAGGTGTGTGTGTGTGATCAGTCCTATCCCAGGTGTGTGTGTGATCAGTCCTTATCCCAGGTGTGTGTGTGATCAGTCCTTATCCCAGGTGTGTGTGTGTGATCAGTCCTTATCCCAGGTGTGTGTGTGTGATCAGTCCTTATCCCAGGTGTGTGTGTGGTCAGTGCTTATCCCAGGTGTGTGTGTGTGATCAGTCCTATCCCAGGTGTGTGTGTGTGATCAGTCCTATCCCAGGTGTGTGTGTGTGATCAGTCCTTATCCCAGGTGTGTGTGTGTGTGTGGTCAGTCCTATCCCAGGTGTGTGTGTGTGTGGTCAGTCCTTATCCCAGGTGTGTGTGTGTGATCAGTCCTATCCCAGGTGTGTGTGTGTGGTCAGTCCTATCCCAGGTGTGTGTGTGTGTGGTCAGTCCTTATCCCAGGTGTGTGTGTGTGGTCAGTCCTTATCCCAGGTGTGTGTGTGATCAGTCCTTATCCCAGGTGTGTGTGTGATCAGTCCTTATCCCAGGTGTGTGTGTGATCAGTCCTTATCCCAGGTGTGTGTGTGTGATCAGTCCTTATCCCAGGTGTGTGTGTGATCAGTCCTTATCCCAGGTGTGTGTGTGATCAGTCCTTATCCCAGGTGTGTGTGTGATCAGTCCTTATCCCAGGTGTGTGTGTGATCAGTCCTTATCCCAGGTGTGTGTGTGATCAGTCCTTATCCCAGGTGTGTGTGTGATCAGTCCTTATCCCAGGTGTGTGTGTGATCAGTCCTTATCCCAGGTGTGTGTGTGTGATCAGTCCTTATCCCAGGTGTGTGTGTGATCAGTCCTTATCCCAGGTGTGTGTGTGGTCAGTCCTTATCCCAGGTGTGTGTGTGTGGTCAGTCCTTATCCCAGGTGTGTGTGTGATCAGTCCTTATCCCAGGTGTGTGTGTGTGGTCAGTCCTTATCCCAGGTGTGTGTGTGTGTGATCAGTCCTTATCCCAGGTGTGTGTGTGATCAGTCCTTATCCCAGGTGTGTGTGTGTGTGATCAGTCCTTATCCCAGGTGTGTGTGTGTGGTCAGTCCTTATCCCAGGTGAGTGTGTGATCAGTCCTTATCCCAGGTGTGTGTGTGTGGTCAGTCCTTATCCCAGGTGTGTGTGTGATCAGTCCTTATCCCAGGTGTGTGTGTGATCAGTCCTTATCCCAGGTGTGTGTGTGATCAGTCCTTATCCCAGGTGTGTGTGTGATCAGTCCTTATCCCAGGTGTGTGTGTGTGTGATCAGTCCTTATCCCAGGTGTGTGTGTGTGGTCAGTCCTATCCCAGGTGTGTGTGTGATCAGTCCTTATCCCAGGTGTGTGTGTGATCAGTCCTTATCCCAGGTGTGTGTGTGTGGTCAGTCCTTATCCCAGGTGTGAGTGTGATCAGTCCTTATCCCAGGTGTGTGTGTGTGTGATCAGTCCTTATCCCAGGTGTGTGTGTGTGGTCAGTCCTATCCCAGGTGTGTGTGTGATCAGTCCTTATCCCAGGTGAGTGTGTGATCAGTCCTTATCCCAGGTGTGTGTGTGTGGTCAGTCCTTATCCCAGGTGTGTGTGTGATCAGTCCTTATCCCAGGTGTGTGTGTGATCAGTCCTTATCCCAGGTGTGTGTGTGTGATCAGTCTTTATCCCAGGTGTGTGTGTGATCAGTCCTTATCCCAGGTGTGTGTGTGGTCAGTCCTTATCCCAGGTGTGTGTGTGTGGTCAGTCCTTATCCCAGGTGTGTGTGTGATCAGTCCTTATCCCAGGTGTGTGTGTGTGATCAGTCCTTATCCCAGGTGTGTGTGTGTGGTCAGTCCTTATCCCAGGTGTGTGTGTGGTCAGTCCTTATCCCAGGTGTGTGTGTGTGGTCAGTCCTTATCCCAGGTGTGTGTGTGATCAGTCCTTATCCCAGGTGTGTGTGTGTGGTCAGTCCTTATCCCAGGTGTGTGTGTGTGTGATCAGTCCTTATCCCAGGTGTGTGTGTGTGGTCAGTCCTTATCCCAGGTGTGTGTGTGTGTGATCAGTCCTTATCCCAGGTGTGTGTGTGTGGTCAGTCCTTATCCCAGGTGTGTGTGTGGTCAGTCCTTATCCCAGGTGTGTGTGTGTGTGATCAGTCCTTATCCCAGGTGTGTGTGTGGTCAGTCCTTATCCCAGGTGTGTGTGTGATCAGTCCTTATCCCAGGTGTGTGTGTGGTCAGTCCTTATCCCAGGTGTGTGTGTGTGTGATCAGTCCTTATCCCAGGTGTGTGTGTGTGGTCAGTCCTTATCCCAGGTGAGTGTGTGATCGGTCCTTATCCCAGGTGTGTGTGTGTGGTCAGTCCTTATCCCAGGTGTGTGTGTGATCAGTCCTTATCCCAGGTGTGTGTGTGATCAGTCCTTATCCCAGGTGTGTGTGTGATCAGTCCTTATCCCAGGTGTGTGTGTGTGTGATCAGTCCTTATCCCAGGTGTGTGTGTGTGGTCAGTCCTATCCCAGGTGTGTGTGTGATCAGTCCTTATCCCAGGTGTGTGTGTGATCAGTCCTTATCCCAGGTGTGTGTGTGTGGTCAGTCCTTATCCCAGGTGTGTGTGTGTGTGATCAGTCCTTATCCCAGGTGTGTGTGTGTGGTCAGTCCTTATCCCAGGTGTGTGTGTGTGGTCAGTCCTTATCCCAGGTGTGTGTGTGTGATCAGTCCTTATCCCAGGTGTTTGTGTGTGGTCAGTCCTTATCCCAGGTGTGTGTGTGTGATCAGTCCTTATCCCAGGTGTGTGTGTGTGTGGTCAGTCCTTATCCCAGGTGTGTGTGTGTGGTCAGTCCTTATCCCAGGTGTGTGTGTGTGTGGTCAGTCCTTATCCCAGGTGTGTGTGTGATCAGTCCTTATCCCAGGTGTGTGTGTGTGGTCAGTCCTTATCCCAGGTGTGTGTGTGATCAGTCCTTATCCCAGGTGTGTGTGATCAGTCCTTATCCCAGGTGTGTGTGTGTGGTCAGTCCTTATCCCAGGTGTGTGTGTGTGGTCAGTCCTTATCCCAGGTGTGTGTGTGATCAGTCCTTATCCCAGGTGTGTGTGTGATCAGTCCTTATCCCAGGTGTGTGTGTGTGGTCAGTCCTTATCCCAGGTGTGTGTGTGTGGTCAGTCCTTATCCCAGGTGTGTGTGTGTGTGGTCAGTCCTTATCCCAGGTGTGTGTGTGATCAGTCCTTATCCCAGGTGTGTGTGTGTGGTCAGTCCTTATCCCAGGTGTGTGTGTGATCAGTCCTTATCCCAGGTGTGTGTGATCAGTCCTTATCCCAGGTGTGTGTGTGTGGTCAGTCCTTATCCCAGGTGTGTGTGTGTGGTCAGTCCTTATCCCAGGTGTGTGTGTGATCAGTCCTTATCCCAGGTGTGTGTGTGATCAGTCCTTATCCCAGGTGTGTGTGTGTGGTCAGTCCTTATCCCAGGTGTGTGTGTGTGTGGTCAGTCCTTATCCCAGGTGTGTGTGTGTGTGATCAGTCCTGATCCCAGGTGTGTGTGTGTGATCAGTCCTTATCCCAGGTGTGTGTGTGTGGTCAGTCCTTATCCCAGGTGTGTGTGTGTGGTCAGTCCTTATCCCAGGTGTGTGTGTGTGTGATCAGTCCTTATCCCAGGTGTGTGTGTGATCAGTCCTTATCCCAGGTGTGTGTGTGTGGTCAGTCCTTATCCCAGGTGTGTGTGTGTGGTCAGTCCTTATCCCAGGTGTGTGTGTGTGTGATCAGTCCTTATCCCAGGTGTGTGTGTGTGATCAGTCCTTATCCCAGGTGTGTGTGTGTGTGGTCAGTCCTTATCCCAGGTGTGTGTGTGTGGTCAGTCCTTATCCCAGGTGTGTGTGTGATCAGTCCTTATCCCAGGTGTGTGTGTGTGGTCAGTCCTTATCCCAGGTGTGTGTGTGATCAGTCCTTATCCCAGGTGTGTGTGTGATCAGTCCTTATCCCAGTGTGTGTGTGTGTGATCAGTCCTTATCCCAGGTGTGTGTGTGTGGTCAGTCCTTATCCCAGGTGTGTGTGTGTGTGATCAGTCCTTATCCCAGGTGTGTGTGTGATCAGTCCTTATCCCAGGTGTGTGTGTGATCAGTCCTTATCCCAGGTGTGTGTGTGTGTGATCAGTCCTTATCCCAGGTGTGTGTGTGTGGTCAGTCCTTATCCCAGGTGTGTGTGTGATCAGTCCTTATCCCAGGTGTGTGTGTGTGTGATCAGTCCTTATCCCAGGTGTGTGTGTGTGGTCAGTCCTTATCCCAGGTGTGTGTGTGTGTGATCAGTCCTTATCCCAGGTGTGTGTGTGATCAGTCCTTATCCCAGGTGTGTGTGTGATCAGTCCTTATCCCAGGTGTGTGTGTGTGTGATCAGTCCTTATCCCAGGTGTGTGTGTGTGGTCAGTCCTTATCCCAGGTGTGTGTGTGATCAGTCCTTATCCCAGGTGTGTGTGTGATCAGTCCTTATCCCAGGTGTGTGTGTGTGGTCAGTCCTTATCCCAGGTGTGTGTGTGATCAGTCCTTATCCCAGGTGTGTGTGTGATCAGTCCTTATCCCAGGTGTGTGTGTGATCAGTCCTTATCCCAGGTGTGTGTGTGTGTGATCAGTCCTTATCCCAGGTGTGTGTGTGTGGTCAGTCCTTATCCCAGGTGTGTGTGTGATCAGTCCTTATCCCAGGTGTGTGTGTGATCAGTCCTTATCCCAGGTGTGTGTGTGTGGTCAGTCCTTATCCCAGGTGTGTGTGTGATCAGTCCTTATCCCAGGTGTGTGTGTGATCAGTCCTTATCCCAGGTGTGTGTGTGTGGTCAGTCCTTATCCCAGGTGTGTGTGTGATCAGTCCTTATCCCAGGTGTGTGTGTGGTCAGTCCTTATCCCAGGTGTGTGTGTGATCAGTCCTTATCCCAGGTGTGTGTGTGTGATCAGTCCTTATCCCAGGTGTGTGTGTGTGGTCAGTCCTTATCCCAGGTGTGTGTGTGATCAGTCCTTATCCCAGGTGTGTGTGGTCAGTCCTTATCCCAGGTGTGTGTGTGTGGTCAGTCCTTATCCCAGGTGGGTAGTGTGATCAGTCCTCTTATCCCAGGGTGTGTGTGTGGTCAGTCCTTATCCAGGGGGGGGGGGGTGTCAGTCCTTATCCCAGGTGTGTGTGTGATCAGTCCTTATCCCAGGTGTGTGTGTGTGATCAGTCCTTATCCCAGGTGTGTGTGGTGGTCAGTCCTTATCCCAGGTGTGTGTGTGATCAGTCCTTATCCCAGGTGTGTGTGTGATCAGTCCTTATCCCAGGTGTGTGTGTGATCAGTCCTTATCCCAGGTGTGTGTGTGTGTGATCAGTCCTTATCCCAGGTGTGTGTGTGTGGTCAGTCCTTATCCCAGGTGTGTGTGTGATCAGTCCTTATCCCAGGTGTGTGTGATCAGTCCTTATCCCAGGTGTGTGTGTGTGGTCAGTCCTTATCCCAGGTGTGTGTGTGTGGTCAGTCCTTATCCCAGGTGTGTGTGTGATCAGTCCTTATCCCAGGTGTGTGTGTGATCAGTCCTTATCCCAGGTGTGTGTGTGTTCAGTCCTTATCCCAGGTGTGTGTGTGATCAGTCCTTATCCCAGGTGTGTGTGTGGTCAGTCCTTATCCCAGGTGTGTGTGTGTGATCAGTCCTTATCCCAGGTGTGTGTGTGATCAGTCCTTATCCCAGGTGTGTGTGTGTGGTCAGTCCTTATCCCAGGTGTGTGTGTGATCAGTCCTTATCCAGGTGTGTGTGTGTGGTCAGTCCTTATCCCAGGTGTGTGTGTGATCAGTCCTTATCCCAGGTGTGTGTGTGTGGTCAGTCCTTATCCCAGGTGTGTGTGTGTGTGATCAGTCCTTATCCCAGGTGTGTGTGTGTGGTCAGTCCTTATCCCAGGTGTGTGTGTGTGGTCAGTCCTTATCCCAGGTGTGTGTGTGATCAGTCCTTATCCCAGGTGTGTGTGTGTGGTCAGTCCTTATCCCAGGTGTGTGTGTGATCAGTCCTTATCCCAGGTGTGTGTGTGTGGTCAGTCCTTATCCCAGGTGTGTGTGTGTGGTCAGTCCTTATCCCAGGTGTGTGTGTGATCAGTCCTTATCCCAGGTGTTGTGTGTGGTCAGTCCTTATCCCAGGTGTGTGTGTGATCAGTCCTTATCCCAGGTGAGTGTGGTCAGTCCTTATCCCAGGTGTGTGTGTTGATCAGTCCTTATCCCAGGTGTGTGTGTGTGGTCAGTCCTTATCCCAGTGTGTGTGTGTGATCAGTCCTTATCCCAGGTGAGTGTGGTCAGTCCTTATCCCAGGTGTGTGTGTGTGATCAGTCCTTATCCCAGGTGTGTGTGTGTGGTCAGTCCTTATCCCAGGTGTGTGTGTGATCAGTCCTTATCCCAGGTGTGTGTGTGTGGTCAGTCCTTATCCCAGGTGTGTGTGTGATCAGTCCTTATCCCAGGTGTGTGTGTGTGATCAGTCTTATCCCAGGTGTGTGTGTGATCAGTCCTTATCCCAGGTGTGTGTGTGTGTGATCAGTCCTTATCCCAGGTGTGTGTGTGTGGTCAGTCCTTATCCCAGGTGTGTGTGTGATCAGTCCTTATCCCAGGTGTGTGTGTGTGGTCAGTCCTTATCCCAGGTGTGTGTGTGTGTGATCAGTCCTTATCCCAGGTGTGTGTGTGTGATCAGTCCTTATCCCAGGTGTGTGTGTGTGTGGTCAGTCCTTATCCCAGGTGTGTGTGTGTGGTCAGTCCTTATCCCAGGTGTGTGTGTGATCAGTCCTTATCCAGGTGTGTGTGTGTGTGATCAGTCCTTATCCCAGGTGTGTGTGTGATCAGTCCTATCCCAGGTGTGTGTGTGTGATCAGTCCTTATCCCAGGTGTGTGTGTGATCAGTCCTTATCCCAGGTGTGTGTGTGTGTGGTCAGTCCTTATCCCAGGTGTGTGTGTGTGGTCAGTCCTTATCCCAGGTGTGTGTGTGATCAGTCCTTATCCCAGGTGTGTGTGTGTGTGATCAGTCCTTATCCCAGGTGTGTGTGTGTGGTCAGTCCTTATCCCAGGTGTGTGTGTGATCAGTCCTTATCCCAGGTGTGTGTGTGGTCAGTCCTTATCCCAGGTGTGTGTGTGTGATCAGTCCTTATCCCAGGTGTGTGTGTGTGATCAGTCCTTATCCCAGGTGTGTGTGTGTGGTCCAGTCCTTATCCCAGGTGTGTGTGTGTGGTCAGTCCTTATCCCAGGTGTGTGTGTGATCAGTCCTTATCCCCAGGGTGTGTGTGTGTGTCAGTCCTTATCCCAGGTGTGTGTGTGTGGTCAGTCCTTATCCCAGGTGTGTGTGTGATCAGTCCTTATCCCAGGTGTGGTGTGTGTGATCAGTCCTTATCCCAGGTGTGTGTGTGTGATCAGTCCTTATCCCAGGTGTGTGTGTGTGTGATCAGTCCTTATCCCAGGTGTGTGTGTGTGGTCAGTCCTTATCCCAGGTGTGTGTGTGTGATCAGTCCTTATCCCAGGTGTGTGTGTGTGTGATCAGTCCTTATCCCAGGTGTGTGTGTGTGTATCAGTCCTTATCCCAGGTGTGTGTGTGTGATCAGTCCTTATCCCAGGTGTGTGTGTGTGATCAGTCCTTATCCCAGGTGTGTGTGTGATCAGTCCTTATCCCAGGTGTGTGTGTGGTCAGTCCTTATCCCAGGTGTGTGTGTGATCAGTCCTTATCCCAGGTGTGTGTGTGGTCAGTCCTTATCCCAGGTGTGTGTGTGTGATCAGTCCTTATCCCAGGTGTGTGTGTGTGATCAGTCCTTATCCCAGGTGTGTGTGTGTGGATCAGTCCTTATCCCAGGTGTGTGTGTGTGGTCAGTCCTTATCCCAGGTGTGTGTGTGATCAGTCCTTATCCCAGGTGTGTGTGTGGTCAGTCCTTATCCAGGTGTGTGTGTGTATCAGTCCTTATCCCAGGTGTGTGTGTGTGATCAGTCCTTATCCCAGGTGTGTGTGTGATCAGTCCTTATCCCCAGGTGTGTGTGTGTGATCAGTCCTTATCCCCAGGTGTGTGTGTGTGTCAGTCCTTATCCCAGGTGTGTGTGTGGATCAGTCCCTATCCCAGGTGTGTGTGTGATCAGTCCTTATCCCAGGTGTGTGTGTGATCAGTCCTTATCCCAGGTGTGTGTGTGTGATCAGTCTATCCCAGGTGTGTGTGTGTGATCAGTCCTTATCCCAGGTGTGTGTGTGTGATCAGTCCTTATCCCAGGTGTGTGTGTGTGATCAGTCCTTATCCCAGGTGTGTGTGTGTGGTCAGTCCTTATCCCAGGTGTGTGTGTGTCAGTCTTATCCCAGGTGTGTGTGTGTGATCAGTCCTTATCCCAGGTGTGTGTGTGTGATCAGTCCTTATCCCAGGTGTGTGTGTGTGATCAGTCCTTATCCCAGGTGTGTGTGTGTGATCAGTCCTTATCCCAGGTGTGTGTGTGTGATCAGTCCTTATCCCAGGTGTGTGTGTGTGATCAGTCCTTATCCCAGGTGTGTGTGTGATCAGTCCTTATCCCAGGTGTGTGTGTGGATCAGTCCTTATCCCAGGTGTGTGTGTGTGATCAGTCCTTATCCCAGTGTGTGTGTGTGGTCAGTCCTTATCCAGTGTGTGTGTGTGATCAGTCCTTATCCCAGGTGTGTGTGTGTGATCAGTCCTTATCCCAGGTGTGTGTGTGATCAGTCCTTATCCCAGGTGTGTGTGTGTGATCAGTCCTTATCCCAGGTGTGTGTGTGATCAGTCCTTATCCCAGGTGTGTGTGTGTGATCAGTCCTTATCCCAGGTGTGTGTGTGTGATCAGTCCTTATCCCAGGTGTGTGTGTGTGATCAGTCCTTATCCCAGGTGTGTGTGTGATCAGTCCTTATCCCAGGTGTGTGTGTGATCAGTCCTTATCCCAGGTGTGTGTGTGTGTGATCAGTCCTTATCCCAGGTGTGTGTGTGTGATCAGTCCTTATCCCAGGTGTGTGTGTGTGATCAGTCCTTATCCCAGGTGTGTGTGTGTGGATCAGTCCCTTATCCCAGGTGTGTGTGTGGTCAGTCCTTATTCCCAGTGTGTGTGTGGTCAGTCCTTATCCCAGGTGTGTGTGTGTGATCAGTCCTATACCCAGGTGTGTGTGTGGATCAGTCCTTATCCACGAGTGAGAGCCGTGATCCCGTGTGTGTGATCAGCCTTATCCCAGGTGTGTGTGTGTGAATCAGTCCTTATCCCAGGTGTGTGTGTGTGATCAGGCCTTATCCCAGGTGTGTGTGTGTGATCAGTCCTTATCCCAGGTGTGTGTGTGTGGTCAGTCCCTATCCCAGGTGTGTGTGTGATCAGTCCTTATCCAGGTGTGTGTGTGGTCAGTCCTTATCCCAGGTGTGTGTGTGTGTGATCAGTCCTTATCCCAGGTGTGTGTGTGTGGTCAGTCCTTATCC